>NC_012871.2:33090130-33178329 GCF_000003195.3 Sorghum bicolor
GATAATATTCTTCTACACTTTTAGCACCTTGTCTTAACTGCTGCAACTTATTTATCATATCACGCGCATAGTAAGATGAAACAAATCTAGCTCTCATGGCCCTTTTCAGCGCATCCCAAGTTCTAGGTAAGTTATTAGGATTTTTCTTTCCATATTCTATCCACCAAACAGAAGCAAAATCTGTAAACTCACTAGTAGCAGCCCTAACACGTGTAGTCTCAGGAAATTCATGACATGCAAACTTTTGATCAACAGCAATCTCCCAAGTGATGTAAGCATCAGGGTCAAATTTACCATCAAAAGGAGGTATCTTAAATTTAATCTTACTGAAAGCATCATCATTATTGTGCACCTCGCGTCGGCGGTTGCCACCCATACCTCTACGGTTGTGACGAAGGCGACGTCGATCACGAGTGTCTTGATCATCATGTTCAGTATCACCAGTGTAGTCATCTTCATGACTACCGTGCTCTCGATCTCTCTCCTTTTCTTCTTTATGCTTCTCTTTATCTTCGGTGTGGAAATCATCAAATCGCCTTAGGAGAGCAGCAAGGCTTTTGTCCACACTAGCAACGGATTCCTCCAAACGTGTGAGCTTGTTGTTTGTGGCAATCTGCGTAGCCTCCAACTGCCCCAGCTTTTCATTTGTCACCTGCAAGTCGTTATCAAGTCCCTCTCTGTGCAGCCTCACTTTCCTTTCAAAATGTTGTATGATGCCCTTAGTGCGAGGTGTAAGTGGTGTTTCGTTACCATCATCTGCCCCTGGCATGGTTCAAAGACAAAGACAACAAAAAGGCAAGTGAAGAAATAAAAGCCCTACAACTACTAGGATGTAGCTACAGCAAGTCGCTCACACTCAACCTGTAACATAAGTTCTTACCAATTCTTACCTTGCTTGACAGGAGGGGTCGTCTGCCAACAAGTGTACAGCAATGGACGAAGTGTATCGGTGCTGCAGCACAAGACCTGTCAAGCTGTAGAGTATGTGGAGCTATAGGTGGGCTGAAACAAGGATCGAACTAGCACCACGTTAGTTATAAAAAGCAAGTTGAATAAACGCTCAACGGTGTTACTGTGCTGGTCCTAGCCTAGACCGTGCTAGAGACGCGAGCCTGGACACAAAGGGAAAACACAGCACACCACTGGAAACAAAATGAGCAGCCCTACTGGAAACAAAAGGAACAACAATCCCCTTTTTTTATTTATTTTTTCTCTTTTTTTTATTTCTTTCTTTTTTTTTCTTTCTCTTTTCTTTTTTTTTGGGAACCTCAAAACCTGATTATATAAACAAAATAGTACAAAATATCACTTCACCACTCTCACCCTCTCACTAGAGTAAGGCTGAAACTCAAAATTCAATATATCTAGCACAAGTATGAAGTGCTATCTTTCCTTTTGGATCACGTTGATGGAAACGCAGAATAGACCAACAAGTGGCTGCACCTATTATCAAGATCTACTCAAATTCCAGCCCACAATAGATTGGACGCAGTTGTGACTAGATGGTGACAAGAACTCAAAACTCTAAAGGACTAAACTAAAACCAGCACTGGACACGACCGAAGCAAACACTCATTCAACCAGCCCTAACTAAGTAGTACTAGCCACGGCACAAATGATTTATAGGATTATGGAAAACAAATCTGCTATATTTTTTGTCTTTTTTGGACTATAGGAAAAACAAACACGAAGAATTGGAAATCTCTCACCGATAAACCTTGCTCTGATTACCAACTGGTGCGAACCCGCTAGGGTTTTTGGCCTGATCTTTCGATGAGAGGCGCTGGATAACTCGATTAGTGGATGGAGATGACGTTCACGGCCCGACTACAGCCCTCAAGACCGCGCCTTAGCAACCGATACACCACGTCCAACAGCCGTCACGATCTTGTGGAGCGTGACAACCAGCCCCTAGGGCTCCCGTCCTGCAAGCAATCGAAGAACTAGCAAGAACGAGGAAACAAGCACTGAATTTGCAAGATGAATTGAAGGTTTCAAACTGAATCTGAATCAACAATGGGGTTCCGAAGACAAGGAGACGGGCGGCTGATCCTGCACGCGCGCCTACAAGCAAGTAGCGAAGGCTAAACTTGATCTAAACAAAACCCAGTTGTTCATGGCGGCTCTAGATGTAAATAAATAGAGGGGAGGACGACCAAAGGGGTGCTAGAGTCGTCCTCCAACCCTAGGACGCGTCCCTAATGGACTCAACTTGATACATGGGCCATTGGTCCAAAATAGGGTGACGCAGCACCAAAACAGAAAAAGGTGTCGGCACGAAAACAAGGATTGCGCCCGCCTCATAAGCCGCATAGATATGTGGTTGGACCCATTGGAAAGTAGACTTCATGAGCTTTCCAACAAGTATAGGAACGTCATAGTTGGAGTCCATATGACGCCGTGGTGATCCATACAAGTTAGAGTTATTTTCCAGTCCGAATCCAACTCCCAAAACGTGTTGGGTTTGGACTCTTTGTTTCCTTGCTTTAGAAACGACGTGGTAACTTGACAGAGGATGTTGTGGAGGCTTGGACCTCATCTCCAATCACCTTTGTTAAGTTATCACTCTTCCCATATGCAATCAGCCCTTGAAGTTGGTGTTGCCTCAAATTCTGAATGCAGTTGAACCTTCCCTTGCTGATCTTGTCCATTATTCCTGAGCAACACCAAAGTGCACGTGTCTCCATTGTCTAAATATGATTGACAAGAGTTTAAAGCTGAACTTACTTGAAGGTTGAGTTGACGGGAACGAGCACGTGTAAGAGGACCAGCTATAGGTTGTGTCGGAGAGGATGTAGGACCAGCTATAGGTTGTGTCGGAGATGTAGGATATGTATCGCTGGTGGATGTAGGATATGTATCGCTGGTGGATGTAGGATATGTATCGCTGGTGTTGATGTCCTCATCATCCTCCCTTTCTTGCATTTGAGTCGTCCTCGACTCAAGCTCATCTTCCTCACCCAAATAAGGCTTCAAATCTGCAATGTTAAATGTGGGACTAACCCCAAAATCTGCAGGAAGATCAAGCTTATATGCATTCTCATTAATTCGTTGCAGCACTTTAAAAGGACCATCAGCTCTAGGCATCAATTTGGATTTTCTCAGTTCTGGAAATCTATCTTTTCGCAAATGCAACCAAACCAAATCCCCAGGTTCCAGAATCAATTGCTTTCTACCTTTATCTCCCAATTTCATACGAATCTGGTGGTACCCACTACGTAAATCAACTTTTGAAAACACAACAGCACCACTCAGTTCATCTAGCATATCATCTAATCGTGGAATAGGGTGTCGATATCGAATGATGATATTATTAATAGCTCTACAATCAACACACATACGCCATGTTCCATCTTTCTTAGGCACTAAAATTACTGGAACAGCACAAGGACTAAGAAATTCTCGGACATAACCTTTGTCTAGTAGTTCTTGCACTTGTCGCTGAATTTCCTTTGTTTCCTCCAGGTTCGTCCTGGATGGTCCACGATTTGGCAAAACTGCTCCAGGAATAAGATCAATTTGGTGCTCAATCCCGCGTAGTGGAGGCAGCCCCGCTGGTACCTCACTTGGAAACACATCAGAATACTCTTGCAAAACGTTAGCAACAGCAGGGGGCAAAGAACATTGCATATCCTCAATTGAAATCAAAGCATCCTTGCATATCAAAGCATAAGCAACAGAAGTGGATGCATTGAACTCATTAATATCTGATTTGGTAGCTATCATACAACGTCCTTTCAGTTTTATCTCATCTTTGTTACCAATTACAGATTTATCATTTTTATTGCTCTTGCTCTTTGCTTTAGTAGCCCTAGCAACATCAGTTTGCATAATAGTTTCAGGGGACATAGGATGCAACACAATTTTGCGATCATGGTATAGAAAAGAATACTGATTTGATCTACCATGATGCATAGAATCTCTATCAAATTGCCAAGGACTACCTAGCAGAATGTTACAAGCTTGCATAGGCACAACATCACATTCAACAATATCTTTGTAGGATCCGATGGAAAAATTAATTCTCACAAGTCTAGTTACCTTTGCCTTACCACTGTTGTTCAACCATTGGATGTAGTAGGGATGCGGGTGTGGTTTGGTGTTGAGGGCAAGCTTCTGCACCATATCGCTGCTTGCCAAGTTGTTGCAGCTACCTCCATCAATGATCATGCGACAAGAACGCTCTTTGATGACACACTTTGTTTGGAATAAAATGTGTCGCTGATTTTGTTCCGCCATCTCCAATTCTGCACTAAGCACTCGCTGCACGATCAAGCTCTCATAGTGGTCCGCTTCACCTGCATTAATATGTTCTTCTATTTGATCTTCATTACCTGCATGGTCAGTCGCAAGCAGTGCAAGTGTATCCTCATCAAAATCACTAGCAGATGAGTACTCACCATCATCCTTGACAATCATAACTCGCTTGTTTGGGCAGTCACGCATCATGTGCCCATATCCCTTGCACCGATGACATTGTATGTTGCTTGTTCTACCCATCGATGCCACGGATGAAGTACTCGCAGCAGGCTTTTGCATCGTCTTCGTAACTGAATTGGTGGGGGAAGCTCGAGCCTTGTCACTAGATGATGGAGTAGAAATACGTGTAGATGGAGTTGAAGCCATGTGTTGCTGCCATGAATTAGCCTTCCCTGCAGAAATATTACTCCTTGCGCTAGCACGTCGTCCCTGCACTTCCCTTTCAGCTTTACAAGCAAGATGAAACAAATGGGTTACATTATTGTATTCTTTGTAAGCGAGGATGTCCTGAATTTCCTGATTTAACCCACCCAAAAATCTAGCCATAGCCGGTTCCTCATCCTCCTCTAGGTTACAACGCAACATAGCCGTTTGTAATCCCTGATAATATTCTTCTACACTTTTAGCACCTTGTCTTAACTTCTGCAACTTATTTATCATATCACGCGCATAGTAAGATGAAACAAATCTAGCTCTCATGGCCCTTTTCAGCGCATCCCAAGTTCTAGGTAAGTTATTAGGATTTTTCTTTCCATATTCTATCCACCAAACAGAAGCAAAATCTGTAAACTCACTAGTAGCAGCCCTAACACGTGTAGTCTCAGGAAATTCATGACATGCAAACTTTTGATCAACAGCAATCTCCCAAGTGATGTAAGCATCAGGGTCATATTTACCATCAAAAGGAGGTATCTTAAATTTAATCTTACTGAAAGCATCATCATTATTGTGCACCTCGCGTCGGCGGTTGCCACCCATACCTCTACGGTTGTGACGAAGGCGACGTCGATCACGAGTGTCTTGATCATCATGTTCAGTATCACCAGTGTAGTCATCTTCATGACTACCGTGCTCTCGATCTCTCTCCTTTTCTTCTTTATGCTTCTCTTTATCTTCGGTGTGGAAATCATCAAATCGCCTTAGGAGAGCAGCAAGGCTTTTGTCCACACTAGCAACGGATTCCTCCAAACGTGTGAGCTTGTTGTTTGTGGCAATCTGCGTAGCCTCCATCTGCCCCAGCTTTTCATTTGTCACCTGCAAGTCGTTATCAAGTCCCTCTCTGTGCAGCCTCACTTTCCTTTCAAAATGTTGTATGATGCCCTTAGTGCGAGGTGTAAGTGGTGTTTCGTTACCATCATCTGCCCCTGGCATGGTTCAAAGACAAAGACAACAAAAAGGCAAGTGAAGAAATAAAAGCCCTACAACTACTAGGATGTAGCTACAGCAAGTCGCTCACACTCAACCTGTAACATAAGTTCTTACCAATTCTTACCTTGCTTGACAGGAGGGGTCGTCTGCCAACAAGTGTACAGCAATGGACGAAGTGTATCGGTGCTGCAGCACAAGACCTGTCAAGCTGTAGAGTATGTGGAGCTATAGGTGGGCTGAAACAAGGATCGAACTAGCACCACGTTAGTTATAAAAAGCAAGTTGAATAAACGCTCAACGGTGTTACTGTGCTGGTCCTAGCCTAGACCGTGCTAGAGACGCGAGCCTGGACACAAAGGGAAAACACAGCACACCACTAGAAACAAAATGAGCAGCCCTACTGGAAACAAAAGGAACAACAATCCCCTTTTTTTATTTTTTTTTCTCTTTTTTTTTCTTTCTTTCTTTCTTTTTTTTCTTTCTCTTTTCTTTTTTTTGGGGAACCTCAAAACCTGATTATATAAACAAAATAGTACAAAATATCACTTCACCACTCTCACCCTCTCACTAGAGTAAGGCTGAACCTCAAAATTCAATATATCTAGCACAAGTATGAAGTGCTATCTTTCCTTTTGGATCACGTTGATGGAAACGCAGAATAGACCAACAAGTGGCTGCACCTATTATCAAGATCTACTCAAATTCCAGCCCACAATAGATTGGACGCAGTTGTGACTAGATGGTGACAAGAACTCAAAACTCTAAAGGACTAAACTAAAACCAGCACTGGACACGACCGAAGCAAACACTCATTCAACCAGCCCTAACTAAGTAGTACTAGCCACAGCACAAAGGATTTATAGGATTATGGAAAACAAATCTGCTATATTTTTTGTCTTTTTTTGGACTATAGGAAAAACAAACACGAAGAATTGGAAATCTCTCACCGATAAACCTTGCTCTGATTACCAACTGATGCGAACCCGCTAGGGTTTTTGGCCTGATCTTTCGATGAGAGGCGCTGGATAACTTGATTAGTGGATGGAGATGATGTTCATGGCCCGACTACAGCCCTCAAGACCGCGCCTTAGCAACCGATACACCACGTCCAACAGCCGTCACGATCTTGTGGAGCGTGACAACCAGCCCCTAGGGCTCCCGTCCTGCAAGCAATCGAAGAACTAGCAAGAACGAGGAAACAAGCACTGAATTTGCAAGATGAATTGAAGGTTTCAAACTGAATCTGAATCAACAATGGGGTTCCGAAGACAAGGAGACGGGCGGCTGATCCTGCACGCGCGCCTACAAGCAAGTAGCGAAGGCTAAACTTGATCTAAACAAAACCCAGTTGTTCATGGCGGCTCTAGATGTAAATAAATAGAGGGGAGGACGACCAAAGGGGTGCTAGAGTCATCCTCCAACCCTAGGACGCGTCCCTAATGGACTCAACTTGATACATGGGCCATTGGTCCAAAATAGGGTGACGCAGCACCAAAACAGAAAAAGGTGTCGGCACGAAAACAAGGACTGCGCCCGATTCATAAGCCGCATAGATATGTGATTGGACCCATTGGAAAGTAGACTTCATGAGCTTTCCAACAAGTATAGGAACGTCCCTGTTGGAGTCCATATGACGCCGTGGCGATCCATACAAGTTAGAGTTATTTTCCAGTCCGAATCCAACTCCCAAAACGTGTTGGATTTGGACTCTTTGTTTCCTTGCTTTAGAAACGACGTGGTAACTTGACAGAGGATGTTGTGGAGGCTTGGACCTGATCTCCAATCACCTTTGTTAAGTTATCACTCTTCCCATATGCAATCAGCCCTTGAAGTTGGTGTTGCCTCAAATTCTGAATGCAGTTGAACCTTCCCTTGCTGATCTTGTCCATTATTCCTGAGCAACACCAAAGTGCACGTGTCTCCATTGTCTAAATATGATTGACAAGAGTTTAAAGCTGAACTTACTTGAAGGTTGAGTTGACGGGCACGAGCACGAGTAAGAGGACCAGCTATAGGTTGTGTCGGAGAGGATGTAGGACCAGCTATAGGTTGTGTCGGAGATGTAGGATATGTATCGCTGGTGGATGTAGGATATGTATCGCTGGTGGATGTAGGATATGTATCGCTGGTGTTGATGTCCTCATCAGCTAATCTTGATGCAAGATAGATGCACGGTCTGCATGGAACGTACCATATGCTTAGAAATTAATTTGGACACACCCGATAGAACTCCTTGATGACGTGTGTCATATGGAATCTCGCTTTGGTGTGCTTAGAGATAGTATTAGTTTCGGTGCAAGATATGTGCACAGTTTGCGCCTAACGCTCCAAAGTCTAAGAAACCAATTTGGAAGCACCTGTTAGTACTCCTAGGTGAAGAGGCTCAAGTGGAGGCTCGGTTCGGTCTGTTTAGAGATAGTGCTAATCTTCATGCAAGATAGGTGCACGATTTGCATGGAACATTCCATATGCTCAGAAATCAATTTGGACGCACCAGATGTAACTCCTAGATGAGATGTGTCGTATGGAATCTCACTTCGGTCCGTTTAGAGACAGTGTTAGTTTCGGTGCAAGATAGGTAACCGGTTTGCACCTAATGCACCATAGGATAAGAAACCATTTTGGACGCACCCGATGGTACTCATAGTTGAAGAGGCTCATGTGAAGGCTCGATTTGGTCTGTTCGGATATAGTGCTAATCTTGATGCAAGATAGTTGCACAGTTTGAATGCAACGTACCATACGTTAAGAAATCAATTTGGACGCACCCAATGGAACTCTTAGATGACGTGTGTCATATGGAATCTCGATTCGGTCTGTTTGGAGACGATGTTTGTTTCGGTCCAAGATAGGTGCATAGTTTGTGCCTAATGCACCATAGTCTAAGAAACCATTTTTGACGCACCTGTTTGTACTCCTAGATGAAGAGGCTCAAGTGGAAGCTCGGTTCGGTCTGTTTAGAGATAGTGCTACTCTTGATTCAAGATAGGTGCACGGTTAGCATGGAACATACCATATGCTTGGAAATCAATTTGGATGCACCCGATGGAACTCCTCGATGACGTGTGTCATATGGAATCTCACTTTGGTCTATTTAGAAGCAATGTTAGTTTCGGTGCAAGATATGTGCATGGTTTGCGGCTAATGCACCATAGTCCAATAATCCATTTTGGAAGCACTTGTTGGTACTTTGGTGAAGAGGCTCAAGTGGAAGCTCGGTTTGATCTGTTTGGAGATAGTGCTAATCTTGATGCAAGATAGGTGCATGATTTGCAAGGAACATACCATATGCTTAGAAATCAATTTGGACGCACCCAATGGAACTCCTAGATGACGTGTGTCATATGGAATTTTGCTTCGGCCCGTTTGTAGACATTGTAAGTTTTAGTGCAAGATAGGTGCACAGTTTGCGCCTAATGCTCCATAGTCTAAGAAACCATTTTGGACACACTTGTTGGTAGTCTTATGTGAAGGGGCTCAAGTGGATGCTCGGTTCGGTCTGTTTGGAGGTAGTGCTAATCTTGATGCAAGATAGGTGCACGGTTTGCATGGAACATACCAAATTGCTTGGAAATCAATCTGGACGCACACGATGGAACTCCTAGATGACGTGTGTCATACAAAATCTTGCTTCGGTCTGTTTGGAGACAGTGTTAGTTTCGGTGCAAGATAGGTGTAAGGTTTGCACATAATGCAGCATAGGCTAAGAAACCATTTTAGACGCACCCGATGGTACTCCTAGGTAAAAGGCTCAAGTGAAAGCTCGGTTTGTTCTATTTGGAGATAGTGCTAATGTTGATGCAAGATAGGTGCACGGTCTGCAATGAACGTACCATATGCTTAGAAATTAATTTGGACACACCCGATAGAACTCCTTGATGACATGTGTCATATGGAATCTCGCTTTGGTGTGCTTAGAGATAGTATTAATTTGAATGCAAGATATGTGCACGGTTTGCGCCTAATGCACCAAAGTCTAAGAAACCATTTCGGAAGTACCTGTTGGTACTCCTAGGTGAAGTGGCTTAAGTGGAGGCTCGGTTCGGTCTATTTAGAGATAGTGGTAATCTTGATGCAAGATAGGTGCACGATTTGCATGGAACATACCATATGATCAGAAATCAATTTGGACGCACATCTTGCATCATATGTCATCTAGGAGTTCCATCTGGTGCGTCCAAATTGATTTATGAGCATATGGTATGTTCCATGCAGACCGTGTATCTTGCATCAAGATTAGCACTATCTCCAAATAGACCAAACCGAGCTTTCACTTGAGCCTTTTACCTAGGAGTACCATCGGGTGAGTCCAAAATGGTTTCTTAGCCTATGCTGCATTATGTGCAAACTTTGCACCTATCTTGCACCAAAACTAACATTGTCTCCAAGCAGACCAAATCAAGATTTTGTATGACACACGTCATCTAGGAGTTCCATCATGTGTGTCCAGATTTATTTCTAAGCATATGGTATGTTTCTTGTAAATCATGCACCTATCTTGCATCAAGATTAGCACTATCTCCAAACATATCAAACCGAGCTTCCACTTGAGCCTCTTCACCGAAGTACCAACAGGTGCTTCCAAAATGGTTTCTTAGACTATGGTGCATTAGGCGCAAACCATGCACATATCTTGCACCGAAACTAACAATATTTCTAAACAGACCAAAGTGAGATTCCATATGACACACGTGAAAGCCCAAGTTTGGTTTTGGTAATTAATGACACCAAGTTGCTAATGCCTTGTATTTAAGTGATTTTAGTTAGGCGTAGCAACACACGTGATGAAGATGCATGGTGGCATGGAAAGGTGGCCACATGATCACAAAGGGATGAAGCATGAAGTGAAGATCATGGTGATAGACGAGGAGCAAAGTTATCAAGGCAAAGGTATAAACATAGGGTTTTACTTTTGCCGGTCTAAGATGAGTAGAGAAGTGATTGACCGGGTTTAGGATAGATAGCCGACTATCTAGAGGGGAAATCACGGTCATCTCTCGAATCAAGTGCTACTAGGTCTACATCTTGAGCATATGCATGAGGATCTAGTAAAGTGCTAACTTAACTCCTTTGGGTAAAAATGTTTGTGAAAAGCTAACACACATGCACTTTGGTGGTGGACACTTGTTGGTTTTAGCACATTTGCAAAGGAGGTGGTTAACGTAGGCGTTTTGCGACCCACTCTGCGCATGGGTCCGGTGACCACCGGACGCTACCGGTGCTTAGCGTCCGGTGACCCGCAGGTTTGCGGAACTCTTTGCGCATGAGTCCGGTGTGCACCGGACGCGTCCGGTGATCCGCAGGTGACCGTTAGGATCTGACACACGAGATTCAGGACGGACACGTGGCCAACTCCAGTGCACCGGACGTAGGGAGTCGAGCGTCCGGTGCTCACTTAGTAGCGTCCGGTGCCCCCGATTTCTGCCCAGAGAAAGTGGCCAACAGCTAGTTCTTTGAGGGGGCTTATAAATAGTTGGTGGCCGGCTTTGGGCGGTTCTCTCTTGCACATTTGATTACTTGAGGCATACATTGAGCTAGAGAACACTCCCTCCACTCATCTCCTTGCTTGATTGCTAATCCTAGTGAGATTGAGTGAGATTCAAGTGCATTGCTTTGAGAGTTGCATTTAATGGCACTTGATTCTTGAGTTTGATGCGGATTTCTTGTTACTCTTGGGTGTTTCCCGACGCCCTAGACGGCTTGGAGCAGCGGTGGTGTTGAGCTCGTGATTGGAGAATGTTTCGAGCCTCACCAAGTAATTTGTGAGGGGTTCTTGAGCCTTCCCCGCAGGAGATCGCAATTGGCTACTCTAGTGGATTGCTCGTGGCTTGGAGGATCCCCATCTTGTGAGTGGATGTGTGGCACCCACTGAGGGTTTGGCTTTGGATTGCCAATTAGCTCGTGATCCATCAAGTGGGTGTATCGCCACAACGAGGACTAGCTTGCCGGGAAGTAAGTGAACCTCGGTAAAAAATCTTGTGTCATCTCTTCCCGAGGATTCTCTTGTGATTGTGAGTGATTGGTTCGATATATCTCTACTCTACAACGTTGGTATAACAATCACTCTCCACTCCTTTACTCACTTGTATGCCTTGCTTGTTGTTTAGTTTAGTTTTCTTGTTTAGGAGTGTAGCTAGCTTTCTTAGTTGTTGTGTTTTAGTGTTTAGCCTTGTACTAGTTTCTATTGGTGGCTTGCATAGCTTAGTTGAGCTAGTGCTAGTTTTGCTTTGCCATTTGTTTTACTAACTCACTTGCTTAGTGAAGTTTGTAGAAATTTTAAATAGGCTATTCACCCCCCCTCTAGCCATTTGGACCTTTCAAGTGGTATCGGAGCCGAGGCACCGTTTATTTGAGGCTTAACAACCTACGGTGAAGAAATGGCTCTTAGTTTGCATATCAACAACACTAAGAAGGCACCTTACTTTGATGGCACAAATTATGCTTATTGGAAGGTCAAGATGACCGCCCATCTCAAGTCAATCAATAGAGAAGTTTGGAAGGTGACCGAAACAAAGTTTGAGGTTGCAAATGAGAATGCACCAACACCGGTGGAAGAAAAGAAGCTTCAATGCAATGACATTGCAATTAGTGCTCTTCATGAAGCTCTTGATGACAAGACCTTTGAGCAAATCAAGAACATTGAGATTGCTCATGATGCATGGGCAAAACTAGAAGAAACATTTGAGGGCACCAAGGGAACCAAGACCGCCAAGGCATACTGAAAGGATCAAGATGCCCAAGAGGGGGGTGAATTGGGCTTCTCTAAAAATTTAAGCAACCTATAAGCTTCAATTCAACCTCTTGTGCCTAGTGTAACTTAGAGAGCTACCGGATAAAAAGTTTTGCAACCTAGTTCCAATCCTATTCTAGCATGGCAATTGTAAGAATGTAAAAACACAAAGTAAATACTAGAAAGTAAAGGAGTAGTGGAAGAAATTGCTCGGCGATGTTTTGCCGAGGTATCGGAGAGTCGCCACTCTCCACTAGTCCTCGTTGGAGCACCCGCGCAAGGGTCTTGCTCCCCCTTGGTCCGCGCAAGGACCAAGTGCTCTCTAGGGGCTGATTCTTCGACACTCCGTCGCGGTGAATCGCCCAAAAACCGCTCACAAGCTTGACACGAGCCACCCACAAGAACTCCGGGTGATCTTCGTGCCTCCAATCACCACCGAACCGTCTAGGTGATGGCGATCACCAAGAGTAACAAGCAAAGAACTCTCACTTGACCCAAACAAGACACTAGAGAGTGATGGATGCACACTTGACTCTTGGAACTCACTAGAGGAGGATTCTCTCAAGAATTCACTCAAAAACCAATCCTCTCTAGGCTCTTTGCAACTCTCTTGCTCCACAACAAGTTTCGCTGATGTTCAAATGGGCAAGAGAGGTCTCATGGACGAGGTGGAGAAGTATAAATACTATCCACGAAGTCCAAAGGTCGGCCAACCGTTTTCCACTAAAAAACGGGGTCACGGACGCACGTTATGTTGCACCGGACGCACTGCACCGAGCGTCCGGTGTGACATAACGGCTACCTGCGCTTTTCTCTGACAGGTCACCGGACGCTAACTCTCAGCGTCCGGTGCACCGTCCGGTGCTCGGGGAAACCTTACATGCTCCCTGCGCATGGGACCGGACGCTACCCGGCGCGTCCGGTGCTAGCGTCCGGTGCTCAGGGGAACTTTGCAAGCTCCCTGGGTAAGGGACCGGACGCTGCCCGGTGCGTCCGGTGCCAGCGTCCGGTGCCTAGCCCTAAGCACCAAACTGTTCCAACGGCTAAGGACCCCACCGGACGCACTCACAGAGCGTCCGGTGCAGCGTCCGGTGCCCCTTTGGGAACCCAAACTTCATCGAAACGCGATCGCTCCAACACGAAGTTTGTTCCTCTCGATCTAAGGACTATCTCTGAGCTGCCTAGTGCTAGGTTTACCAAGTGTGCACCACACCTAAACCTAAAGCCTTGCCTAAGTCAAGCTACTAGATCAAAGCCCCTCTTAATAGTACGGTCAAAGGAAAAACAAGGTCCTAAACTACTCTAAGCGCCCTTCTTCACCATATGGCACTTAGACCTAGTCTAGTCTTGACGATGTCCATCCATCCTTTGAAAACCGAAACGATTTCCACTATTAAGTAGGCATGTACGTCCCTGTCCATCGAGTATCTATATACCATGACCTTACCTATGACTTTGCCTCTACAAAACACATGTTAGTCATAGTAATCAATAATGTCATTAATCACCGAAATCACTAGGGGCCTAGATGCTCTTTCAATCTCCCCCTTTTTGGTGATTGATGACAACCTCGAGTATGAAAAGAGTTGAGGTTTTCAAAGTGACTTGGTTTCAATAAGCATATGACAATAAGACTAAAAGGATTAGTAATGCTTATATCAACCAAGTCCAATACCCTGCATCCAAATATGTGAGTGGTATACGACAGGATATAAACACTAGGCTCATAAGTATAACGGAGTAGACATGCGGAAGCAAAAAGTAATAAGAGCCAAAACACATGACAATAAGATATCACAATAACCAAAGTCATGTCTCACAACCAAAGTATCTCACACAAGTGCAATGCATAAAGGTAAACATGATGCATGATAAAGTAGCACACATAACAAGTATCTCAAAAGAATAGACTCCTCACAAGAAGACTCCTAAAACCTCTCTAGCTCCCCCTAACTCCTAACTCTCATACTACGAACTCTCTCCCCCTTTGGCATCAAGCGCCAAAAACCTAAGAAGTCGGTGGAGGAGGTGGAGCAGTGGAGTCCCTCGGCACGGCCACGAAGCGAGCTGCATCATCTGAACTGTCGGCCGTCGAGGTAGAGGAGGTGGAGTGACCCTCTGAAGCTGCAGGTGCTGGAGAAGTGGTCCGGGTCTGCTCTGGCACTGTCACAGGCTGTGTTGGCTGCTCAAGTCCAGCGGACGAAGCTGGCACGGACTCGGTCGCTGTAGCTGTCGTCTCTGGAACGGTAGTAGACGGTGCAAGCTGCTCGGACGACGCTACGGACGACGACAGAAGCTCTGTAGTGGTAACTGGCACCGTAAAGACTGCAGGAGCCTGCAGAGGAGAAGGCGTAGGGTCACCAGTCAGAGCACTGTAGGTGAAGCTGAGGTGCGGATCTGTCTGTGAGTCCCACACAAGCTACGACGCTGAAGCTGACTGAGGGGTGAAGCCTGAGCGGAGAGGGGTAAACTGCGGTACCTGCTCAAAGCCTGAAGAGATAGCACCCTGAGAGACCTGGTGCTGTGGCGTCGAAAACGGCTGACTCTGAGCTGGTAGCTGGAGCGGCTGCTGAGACGGGCTCTGAGTCTGAGGCACTGGAGTAGGTGGCCTGACAGTCGACGTGCCTGGGAGCTGGATCTGCGGTAGCTGAATCCCTGAGGCGGCCATGAGAGCGGCCATCATCGCTGTCTGCTGGGCCTGGAAAGCAAGCTGCTGCTCCTGAAAAGTGAGAAGCTGACGCTGGAGCTCATCCTGCCTGGCCTGCATGGCTGCATTGATGGCAGCCTGATCCCTGTCTCGCCTCGCCTGCTCCTCAGCTGCACGGCGCTGATCTGCCCTCATCCCCTCTAAGATAGCAAGCAGGGCGGGGTCTGAAGTACTCGAAGAGCCGCCTGACTCGTGGTCGTGTGCTCTGGGAGGGAGATCAGTCACTGGCGGCTGATAGTCGTCATCTGAGCTGTCTGAGGCGAAGTCGAACTCGCCTTGTGCCTCTGCATCGGCGAACGCCCCGATAGCTACGTCGTGCTGCTCCTCTGTCTCTGCAACAGCTGCTGTACTGCGGGTGCTCCTAGGAGAAGGTGGGGGCACCGGTCCACGTGGAGCATGAGGAGGAGGGGCACCGCAAAGGTCGTGGTGCGCTCTCAACATCTGCCGGGGGTCGTAGTGGGGGAAGACGGTGTCGGACTCTGTCAACTCCCTCTGCAAGTGAGCTGGCAGGGGCAGTGGCCTAGCACGAAGTATAAGCAGGGTGATCCAATGTGCGTAGGGCAATTGACGCCGGCCCCTGAAGCTCTCTGAGATGGTGTCCTCTATCTCTGAGACAATCAGATCCCACAAGTCAAACTCTGTCTGGGAGATAAGGTGAGCGACGAGCCACTGCTGCATACGAGTGAATCCGTCTCAGTAGCCTGTCCTGGGGAGAAGAGTCTTCCTCAACATAAAGTCAAGAATCCTGGCTGGGCGAGTCAAATCTGCCACTGTCCTGCTGGAGCCCTCCCCAAAAGGTGCACGGAAGCATGGAGCAACGAAGTCAACCGGTGGTATCTCACCACCGTGAGGACGACGAGGGGGATCCACGTTCCCGTAGCACAGCTGGTGAATCCTGGTGGGAGAGGCTCGTAGTCCAAGCACCTGTCTGGCTGACTGTGCTGTCACTCTGTAGTCGGTCCCTGCCAGTGCGTAGTGGATATAACTGTGATCTGGAGAAATCCACACTGACGCATAGAACTCTCTGACCCACTGCTCACAATAAGTACCGGGGAGCGCTAGCAGCTCTGGGAGTCCGTGGAGGTAAGTGAAATACTGCCGAATATCTGCCCCGACCACATTCCCGAGAATCTCTAGGTCAATCACCCTGTGCTCCCTGAACTGTGACTGAGAACGAACTAGTGCCTCGTGGATGTCCTCCTGGACGACTGTGTAGAAGCGGGCACCGGCTCTGGGATCCCTGGCAGCTGGAAACCAGGTCGGAAACGGAACGAAACGCAGCTGCTGGATCTCTCTGGCTGACACAAGAGTAAAATCCCGGTGGATCATGACTGGCCTCTGGCGGGAAGCTAGAGTGCCTCTAGCCGGAGTGGCACGAGCTGTGGAAGTGGACTGACTCGGTGTGCCGGTCCGAGGAACGGCCTGGGTGCGAGCACGAGTCGACCTCCTGAGTGGCTGCTCCTGCTCCTGTGCTGGACCCTCTGCCTGGGTCTCTGTCTCAGTGTCTGGATCCTCCTGAGCTGGATCCCTGACCACAAGCCTAACCCTCTGTCCTCCAATCGTCACGGTGCCTGGAGGGGATCCATGAAAAGCCTCTGCCTCAAGCACTGCACGCCTCTGACGTGGCGTAAGATCATCACCGATCCTCAGAGAACCAGAGCGACCACCCCTCTCGGCTGCCTCAGCCGCTGCTGCAACTGCCTCTGCGACCTCTGCATCTCTGTCACTGGCCTTCTGCTTCTTTGTGGCCAGCTTCTTGCCTTTTCCCTTCTCTGCCGCTGACAGGTGCCGGGGAGGATCACCTCCACCATCTCCTCCTGGAGAACCTCCTGAGCCAGCTGTCGGACCGCTAACATTCTTGCAACGAGCCATAGCAAAACAAACGTCCGACAAACAACTGACTGGCAATGGAGAACAATGCACTGCAGAGAATGGACAGGATAGGGTCTAAAAAAGAAGATACATCGACTAGAGATGAGATAAACCTATGGATAGCAAGAAAAGATAAGACACGGGCACAAACGGCTTACGATCGACTGACGAGACGCGTTCCGGATTAAAAGGTCGCGATCGGAAACCTCCGGAGACCACGAATCTTCTCCTAGACGTGCTGCAACGAGAAGACCATCGAGATTGGAATCAAATCCTAAATCGAAAGTCATGGACACAAAAGCTCGAGCACCTTGGGAGATAGAGCAGAGAACTTACCCCAAGCCCTAATTTCTTCGCAAGGAAGGAAACCAGAGCGAGGAGAGGGAAGGGAAGAAGTCCCTTAGCAGATCTGGCGCGGGGGAAAGCTCCAAACTCGTCGGAAAACGGCGCAAGGACGACGGCGGCGGCGCTAGGGCACGGGCGCGGCCAGAGATTTTGAGGAGGAAGAAGAAAAACCGCCCACGAAACCCTCTGGGCGCGGGCTTTATCCGCCCGCCGCGGGGTCACCGGACGCTCTTTATGTTGCACCGGACGCGTCCGGTGACCACCGGACTCATGCGCAGAGAGGTTTGCATTTTGGTTTTGCACCGGACGATGGGCACCGGACGCTGGCTTTAGCGTCCGGTGCTTCAGGTCACACCAGGTGAGCACCGGACGCACCGCACCGGACGCAACAGGGATACTGTTCCTGCGTCCGGTGAGTACAGTCTGGCGCATTCACCGCACCGGACGCTCAGAGGCAGCGTCCGGTGCATCGTCCGGTGCTCCTCTGAGCACTTTTCCAACTAAGCACCACGTCCGACTTTGACCCAACCAAGTTCCTTCTTCAAAAGCACACAAGGAAACACAAAATGGAACTGGTATGAGTGACCTCTCTCAAACCCTCAAATTTTCACAAATATTTAGCCATAGGCTTAGTAGTTTTTATGAAGGTAGTTCGAGAAAAATCACCAAGGAGCATCGTACGGCCATAAAGCTAGGGGTTTGAAACATAATGAGCTTGGAATGCTCCCCCTATCTATGGACGAACACAGCGGATGCTCAACGAATAACCGAAAAGAAACGATGAACTAACAAGCATGCACATGATATGAGTTGTAATGCAATACTTGAGAGAAAACTAATGCTTGTCAGATTTGATCCAAGGTTAAGCTTTTTCACACACACAAGGGGGTTATCTTAACCATGTTAGACAAACCCAACATGCAAGTTATGTTTTTAGTTTTAACATGCATGATATGCAAAGCAAAAGTTATTTACAAGATTCAACACACAACTTTTATCTTTTAGTGAAGTTGGATAGGTCAAGCACATTAAGTTCATTTCTCAACATACAAAACCTAGCTTCATCTAGGGGTTTTGTGAAGATATCCGCCAATTGATTTTCCGTTCCCACATTCTCTAGGGATATGTCACCTTTAGCAACATGATCCCTAAGGAAGTGGTGACGAATGTCAATATGTTTTGTGCGGGTGTGTTGAACCGGGTTGTTTGCAAGTTTTACGGCACTTTCGTTGTCACACAACAAAGGTACTTTGTCTAGTACTACTCCATAGTCTAGCAAAGTTTGTTTCATGTACAGTATTTGTGCACAACAAGCACCGGCGGCTATGTATTCCGCCTCGGCCGTTGATAAAGCAACACTATTTTGTTTCTTTGACATCCAAGAGACAAGAGATCTACCTAGGAAGTGGCACCCTCCGGATGTGCTTTTTCTATCAATCCGGCACCCGGCATAATCCGAGTCGGAATAGCCTACAAGTTGGAATCTTGCACCTTTGGGATACCACAAGCCTAGGCAAGGTGTGTATTTTAGATACCTAAGAATTCTCTTGACCGCAATCAAGTGAGATTCCATAGGCATTGCTTGATATCTTGCACACATACACACACTAAACATTATGTCGGGCCTAGATGCGGTGAGGTAGAGTAGACTTCCTATCATGGAGCGATAGAGAGTCTTGTCAATAGGGTTACCTCCCTCATCCAAGTCGAGATGCCCATTTGATGCCATGGGAGTCTTGATTGGCTTGCAATCCATCATCTTAAACCTCTTGAGAAGATCTTGAGTGTACTTCTCTTGAGAGATGAAGACCCCTTCCTTCATTTGTTTGACTTGAAATCCTAGGAAGAAGGATAGCTCGCCAATCATGGACATCTCAAACTCCTTGGACATCAAATCACCAAATTCCTTGCAAAAATCTTCATTAGTAGAGCCAAAAATAATATCATCAACATAAACTTGGCAAATGAAGATTTCCCCATTCATTTTCTTGGTGAAGAGTGTTGTGTCAACTTTCCCAATCTTGAAGCCCTTCTCAATGAGGAAGTCCCTAAGCCTCTCATACCAAGCTCTAGGAGCTTGCTTGAGACCATAGAGAGCCTTGGACAACCGGTAGACATGCTTGGGGTACCTAGGGTCTTCAAAACCGGGGGGTTGCTCAACATAGACAAGCTCATTAATATAACCATTTAAAAAGGCACTTTTCACATCCATTTGAAATAATTTGATATCATGACTTGATGCATATGCAAGTAGGATACGGATTGCTTCAAGTCTTGCCACCGGTGCAAAGGTTTCACCGAAGTCAAGACCTTCCACTTGTGAAAAGCCTTTTGCCACAAGTCTTGCCTTGTTGCGCACCACTTTGCCTTGATCATCCTTCTTGTTCCGGAAGACCCATTTTGTTCCAATCACTCTTGCATCTTTGGGTCGCTCTTCAAGTGTCCAAACTTGATTGCGAGAGAAGTTGTTCAACTCCTCTTGCATGGCCATGATCCAATCCGCATCACGAAGAGCTTCCTCTATAGTCTTTGGTTCATCTTCAAGAGACACAAAAGCGTGATGTTCAATAAATAAAGCATGTCTAGAACGAGTAGTTACACCACGTGATGGACTCCCGATGATGAGATCTTGAGAGTGATCTTGGAGGAGATGTGATGTTCTTCTTGGTGCCACTTGAGGGGTTGGTTGGGGAGCATCAACATCTTGTGCTTGTGCCACTGTTTGCTCATGAGTGACTTGGGTGTCTTCATGAGCATCTCTCACATCCTTGTCTTCATCTTGTGGACCTTGTGAGGTGGATGGTGGCTCAATGACTTGCACATCATCATCATCTTCTTTAGGCTTGATGTCTCCCACCGGCATGTTCTTCATGGCATCCCTCAATGGTTCACCACCTACATCATCAAGATTATCACTAGCTCTTTGGGAGCCATTAGTTTCATCAAATTCAACATCAAATGTTTCTTCAACCATGTTTGTGGCATGGTTAAAGACCCTATATGCCTTGGACTTTGATGAATAGCCAACCAAGTAGCCAATGTCACATCTTCTTTGGAACTTTCCCAAATGTTGGCGCTTCTTGTAGATGTAGCACTTGCACCCAAACACTCTAAAGAATGAGACATCAGGCTTCTTCCCATTGAGCAACTCATATGGTGTCTTCTCTAGGAACTTGTGTGGAAAGAGCCGGTTTGAAGCATAGCATGCCGTGTTGATTGCCTCAGCCCACATCTTCTCCGAAGTGTTATACTCATCTAGCATTGTTCTTGCCAAGGTAATCAAAGTCCGGTTCTTTCTTTCTACAACCCCATTTTGTTGTGGTGTGTATGTTGAGGAGAACTCATGCTTGATTCCCACTTCATCACAATATTCTTCAATGTTGGTGTTGTCAAACTCTTTGCCATTGTCACTTCTAATTTTCTTGATCTTCACATCAAATTGATTTTGAGCATTCTTTGCAAACTTCTCGAATATTGATGCAACTTCGGCCTTGTCTTGCAAGAAGAATGTCCAAGTGTACCGGGAGAAATCATCAACTATGACCAAACAATATTTGTTGCCTCCAAGACTAGCATATGTGGTTGGTCCAAACAAATCCATGGAAGTAGCTCAAGCACTCTTGAAGTAGAGAGATAGGCTTTGGTTGGATGAGTGTTTGCAACTTGTTTGCCCGCTTGACATGCACTACAAAGCTTGTCTTTTTCAAATGTCACATCCTTCAAGCCTCTAATCAATTCTTTCTTCATCAACTTCTTGAGTGTGCCCATTCCAACATGTGCTAACCTTCTATGCCACAACCACCCAAGTGAAGTCTTGGTGAATAAGCAAGTCTTGACATTAACTTCATTGGATGAGAAGTCAACCACATATAAGTTGTTGTGCCGGAAGCCTTTGAATATCACTTCATTGTCATCTTCCTTGGTCACAATTACTTCCTTCTTCTTGAATAGGCATTCAAATCCAAGGTCACATAATTGTCCAACCGAGAGCAAATTGAAACTCAAAGATTGCACATAGAGCACATTGGTGATGGAGTTGTCATTTGATATAGCAACCTTTCCTAGTCCCTTGACTTTCCCTTTTGAATTGTCACCAAATGTGATCTTCTCTTGGTTGTCAACATCTTCATCAAGAAAGGTGAACATCCGGGGATCTCCGGTCATATGTTGAGTGCAACCACTATCAATTACCCAATGTGATCCACCGGTCTTGTAGTTCACCTACACACAAGAGATCAAGCTTGAGATTTAGGGACCCACATTTGCTTAGGGCCCTTGACCTTCTCTACTAGTTGCTTTGGCACCCAAATCTTCTTTGGCCTTTGCTTGTTTGGTGGCCCCATGAAGCTAACCTTGACCTTGCCACACTTGTCTTTTCTTACAATGTAATGAGCATTGAAGGCAACTGGTCTTGCATGCTTGGGCAAGGGTGGTGGTAGTGGTGCCTTACACTCATGAGCAAAGTGTCCTTCTTGACTACACTCAAAACATCTTTTTGGCTTTGGCTTGCTTGCTTGATCATGAGTGACTAGAGACTTGATGAGCTTTGTTTGATGAGCCTTATAGCCAATCCCACTCTTGTCCATCTTCATGACGGTGTTCATGAAAAGCTCACTTTGAAGGTCCTTCCCTTTTGTGAACTTTGCTAACCCCAAGGTTAGGTGTTCCTTCTCTTTCTTGAGCTTGTTGTTCTCTTGAGTTAGCTTCTTGATGATTGGGTCATTGTTGCTAGCTAACTCATCCAAGATGAATGTCTCATCTTCTTCTTGCTTGTCATACATCAAACCAAGCTTGAGATATTGATTTTCTTCTTTGAGTAACTTGTTCTCATATGCAAGTTTCTTGTCTTGATCAAGTGACTCAATTACAATGGTGTTGTGCTTGGATTGGTCTTGCAACTCTTTCTTGAGCATGACAATTTCATCCTTGAGCTTGATAGTGTCCTCATAACTCTCGGCCACTACCACTTTCTTGCCCTTGCAATCAACACATTTGCTTGTGCTCTCCACAAGTCATCACAAGATGTGGCTACATCAAGCTTAGCAACATTGTTAGTAGCAACATGTGTTTCATCAATTGCAAGTTCATAAGCAATCTCAAGGTTGTCATAGTTTGCTTTTAGAGTTGTTAGTTCTTCTTTCATTGCTCTATATCTAGTGATAAGCTCATCATGAACACTCTCAAGTTTATCATGTTTTTCTTTGAGCTCTTTTAGAGAGTTTGAGCTCCTTGAGCTTAGTGGTCATGATCTCCTTTTGTTCTCTAAGCTCATCACTAGAGTTAAGCTTTGCTAGAAGTGTATCATTTTCAAGTTCAAGCTTTTCATTTTCACTTCTAGTCTTTCTTATGACTTTTGTGTATTTGTTTAGCAATTTTACAAGTTCATCATAAGAAGGTGATTCATATTCACTATCACTTTCACTACTCTCATCCTCACTTTGTACCTTCCGGTCACCTTTGGCCATAAGGCATAGGTGTGTAGAGGATGTAGATGGTGGTGAAGATGATGGTGATGGAGCATCGATGGCGATAGCGGCAACCTTCTCATCATCACTTTCATTGCCGGAGGAGTCACCACTTGAGCTTTCAATGTCGGTGAGCCAATCACCAACAATATAAGCCTTGCCATTTTTCTTCTTGTAGTGCTCCTTCTTCTTGCCACCTTTCTTCTTGTATTGCTTCTTGTCATTTTTCTCATCATCACTTGAGTCATCTTGCTCTTTGTTCTTCTTCTTGTACTTGTCCTTCTTGGGCTTTGGACATTGATGAGCAAGATGACCAAGCTCACCACAATTGTAGCAATCCATCTCGGAGATGGGCTTCCTCTTGCTACTTGTGAAGAACTTCTTCTTCTTGGAGTCAAAGTTGACTCCATTCTTGTTGAGCTTCTTCAACATCTTGGTGGTTCTTCTCACCAAGAGGGCAATAGATGCATCATCATCACTTGAAGTTGTTGACTCAACTTCAATCTTCTTGGCTTTGCCCTTGTGAGAAGCTTTGAGAGCCAAGTCCTTCTTTTCTTTCTTGGCCGATGAGGAGCCATCTTGAGGGTTCATGTGCATGTACATCTCATGAGCATTGATCTTCCCCAATATGGTGGTTGGTGTAGCGGTGGAAAGATCGCCTTGATGAAGCACGGTTACTATGTGCCCATATTTCTCAATGGGAAGCACACATAGTATCTTCCTTGCAACATCCGCCGTACTCATTTGTGTAAGCCCAAGTCCATTTAGCTCCTCTACAATGACATTCAAGCAAGAATACATTTCATTAGCATTTTCTTTAGGAAGCATTTCAAAAGTATTAAGCTTGTTCATCACTAGGTGATAGCGTTCCTCGCGTTCACTCTTAGTTCCCTCATGGAGCGCACAAAGTTCATTCCAAAGTTCATTGGCGGTTTTGTGGCTCCGAACACGGTTGAACACTTCTTTGCAAAGACCTCTAAAAATGTGGTTTTTGGCCTTTGCATTCCACTTCTCGTTTTCTTGCTCTTGTGGAGTAAGAGCGGTGGCTCTTTCCAGAGGGGCAAACCCTTCGGTCGCGGCTTTTAGGCACTTTACATCGCATGCCTCAAGGTATGACTCCATCCGTATTTTCCAATACGGGAAGTCATCCCCATCGAACATGGGTGGCGGTCCATCCCCGTTAGACATCTTTCTCTAGGCGGTGAAGCCTAAATAATGAGCACTAGGCTCCGTTACCAATTGAAAGGATCAAGATGCCCAAGAGGGGGGGTGAATTGGGCTTCTCTAAAAATTTAAGCAACCTATAAGCTTCAATTCAACCTCTTGTGCCTAGTGTAACTTAGAGAGCTACCGGATAAAAAGTTTTGCAACCTAGTTCCAATCCTATTCTAGCATGGCAATTCTAAGAATGTAAAAACACAAAGTAAATACTAGAAAGTAAAGGAGTAGTGGAAGAAATTGCTCGGCGATGTTTTGCCGAGGTATCGGAGAGTCGCCACTCTCCACTAGTCCTCGTTGGATCACCCGCGCAAGGGTCTTCCTCCCCCTTGGTCCGCGCAAGGACCAAGTGCTCTCTAGGGGCTGATTCTTCGACACTCCGTCGCGGTGAATCGCCCAAAAACCGCTCACAAGCTTGACACGAGCCACCCACAAGAACTCCGGGTGATCTTCGTGCCTCCAATCACCACCGAACCGTCTAGGTGATGGCGATCACCAAGAGTGACAAGCAAAGAACTCTCACTTGACCCAAACAAGGCACTAGAGAGTGATGGATGCACACTTGACTCTTGGAACTCACTAGAGGAGGATTCTCTCAAGAATTCACTCAAAAACCAATCCTCTCTAGGCTCTTTGCAACTCTCTTGCTCCACAACAAGTTTCTCTGATGTTCAAATGGGCAAGAGAGGTCTCATGGACGAGGTGGAGAAGTATAAATACTATCCACGAAGTCCAAAGGTCGGCCAACCGTTTTCCACTAAAAAACGGGGTCACCGGACGCACGTTATGTTGCACCGGACGCACTGCACCGAGCGTCCGGTGTGACATAACGGCTACCTGCGCTTTTCTCTGACAGGTCACCGGACGCTAACTCTCAGCGTCCGGTGCACCGTCCGGTGCTCGGGGAAACCTTACATGCTCCCTGCGCATGGGACCGGACGCTACCCGGCGCGTCCGGTGCTAGCGTCCGGTGCTCAGGGGAACTTTGCAAGCTCCCTGGGTAAGGGACCGGACGCTGCCCGGTGCGTCCGGTGCCAGCGTCCGGTGCCTAGCCCTAAGCACCAAACTGTTCCAACAGCTAAGGACCTCACCGGACGCACTAACAGAGCGTCCGGTGCAGCGTCCGGTGCCCCTTTGGGCACCCAAACTTCGTCGAAACGCGATCGCTCCAACACGAAGTTTGTTCCTCTCGATCTAAGGACTATCTCTGAGCTGCCTAGTTCTAGGTTTACCAAGTGTGCACCACACCTAAACCTAAAGCCTTGCCTAAGTCAAGCTACTAGATCAAAGCCCCTCTTAATAGTACGGTCAAAGGAAAAACAAGGTCCTAAACTACTCTAAGCGCCCTTCTTCACCATATGGCACTTAGACCTAGTCTAGTCTTGACGATGTCCATCCATCCTTTGAAAACCAAAACGATTTCCACTATTAAGTAGGCATGTACGTCCCTGTCCATCGAGTATTTATATACCATGACCTTACCTATGACTTTGCCTCTGCAAAACACACGTTAGTCATAGTAATCAATAATGTCATTAATCACCGAAATCACTAGGGGCCTAGATGCTCTTTCACATACATCCTCCAAGAAAAGTTCTCAAGCTTCAAGATGCAAGAAGATGAAAGTGTGCCGGAGATGTTTCACCGGTTGCAAGTCATTGTGAATGAACTCAAGGCACTTGGGGAAGAACTAAAAGATAGTCAATTCTCTATGAAGTTCTTGAGAAGCTTGCCCAAGAGATTTGACACATTGATCACCGTGCTAGTCAAGACAACTCTTAGTGAATCAACTCCCCAACAAGTCTTTCAAGAGGTGATGACGGATGATGCATATAGAGAAGATGATGAGAAGGATGAGTTGATCAAGAAGAAGAAGAAGGATGGTGAGAAGAAAGATGATGAGAAGAAGAAAAGTGTGGCATTCAAGGCCTCCACATCCAAGGGCAAAGCCAAGCAAGAATCATCAAGTGAAGAAGAAGCAAGATCTTGTGATAGTGATGAAGATGAGGAGATGGCTCTTCTTGTCAAGAGATTTGGCAAGTTCATGAAGAAGAAAGGCTATCAGGCAAGAAGGAAGAAGAGCTCCTCAAAGAAGAATGATCATTCCATGAGGTGTTTTAGATGCCATAGCAAGGATCATCTCATTGCTAAATGTCCTTATGATAGTGATGATGAAGATGCTATCAAGAAGGAAAGAAAGAAGCAAAAGAAGAAGCAAGAAAAGAAGGAAGGCTCAAACAAGAAGAAGGGTGATGCCCATGTTGCAACTTGGGATAGTGATGACTCCTCAAGTGATGATGAGAGCACCAAGAAGAAGGCGCATGCTAGCATTGCAATTCAAGGAAAGAGCTCCATCTTCGACACTCCATCATGCTTCATGGCTAAGGCCACTAATGTATCATCCGATGATGAGAGTGACCATGCTAGTGATAGTGATAGTGATAGTGATGATGATGAACCAACTAAAGATGAACTAATCACTATGCTAGAAGATTGCACTCATCACTATAAAGAAACTAGAAAGGAGTGCAAGGCTTTGCTTAAGGATAAGAAAACCCTTGAGCAAGAACTTGATGAGCTTAGAGCATCCTATGAGAGTCTAAAGGAAGACCATAAGAAGCTTCAAAAGGCTCACACTAAGCTTGAAGAAGCTCATTCCTCTCTAGTTAACAAATGTAAAAATGAGCCAACTAAAATTGAAAAAGCTAAAACTTGCAACATAGGCCTAACATGTGATATCTTAAGTAAGCCTATTGTTGTTGCTTCTACTAACCCTTCATGTAGCACATCTACATCATCCTCATCTAGTGGTGATGGTTTCACTTGTGACACCACACTAAAAGTTGAGAATGAAATTCTCAAGAAGGAGGTGAAAGAGCTCAATCACACCTTAGCCAAGGCTTATGGTGGTGAGGACCGCTTGCTTATGTGCTTGGGTAGCCAAAGAGCTTCTCTCTACAAAGAGGGATTAGGCTTTAACCCCAAGAAAGGCAAGGCCGCCTTTGCTCCTCACAAGACTAGTTTTGTGAAGAACAATGGCCGGTATTGCAAAGCTTGCAAGCAAGTTGGTCACTTAGAGCAACAATGCATGAACAAGAAACCCAAAGCACATGTATCCTCAATTAAGCTAAATTCTTTCTATGTGCTTACCAAGGATACAAAAGGTGTTCATGCTAAGTTCATTGGTGCACCGTGGATGGGCTCAAAGAAGAAAGCCATATGGGTACCTAAGAGCTTAGTTGCTAACATTGGAGGACCCAATCAAGTTTGGGTACCTAAAAAGAATTGATCTTGTCTTGTAGGTCAATTACAAAGCCGGAGGAAGGCATTGGGTGCTTGATAGTGGGTGCACTCAAGACATGACCGGGGAGTCTTGTATGTTCAAATCAATTGACACAAATCAAAATGGTGGCTTTGATTCTATCACTTTCGGCAACAACAAGAAAGGCAAGGTCAAAGGGCTTGGTAAAATTGCTATCTCAAATGACATGAGCATATCAAATGTGTTGCTAGTTGAGAGCCTTGATTTCAATCTCTTGTCAATTGCACAACTTTGCGACCTTGGTTTCAAGTGCATCTTTGGTAGTGATGATGTTGAGGTGGTTAGTGTTGATGGATCAAACTTCATATTCAAAGGAGTTAGGCATGGTAGCTTATACTTGGTTGATTTCAATGATAGTGACACTCAATTGACATCATGCCTAATTAGCAAATCAAGTTTGGGTTGGTTGTGGCATAGAAGGCTTGGTCATGTTGGAATGAAACAATGGAACAAACTATTGAGGCATGACTTAGTTAGAGGCTTGAAGGATGTCACCTTTGAGAAGGATAAACCATGTAGTGCTTGTCAAGCCGGAAAGCAAGTTGGAAATGCACATCCTAAGAAAAGTGAAATGAGCACATCAAAGGCATTTGAGCTATTGCATATGGATTTATTTGGGCCAACAACATACACTAGCATTGGTGGCAACAAGTATGGATTTGTAATAGTAGATGACTACACTAGATACACTTGGGTGTTCTTCCTTTATGACAAGAGTGATGTTTGTGATCTATTCAAGTCTTTTGTCAAGAGGGTGCAAAATGAGTTTGAAACCACTATCAAGAAGATTAGAAGTGATAATGGTAGTGAATTCAAGAACACAAGAATTGAGGAATTATGTGATGATCTTGGCATTGGACATCAATTCTCTCCAACATACACTCCTCAATCCAATGGTGTAGTTGAAAGGAAGAATAGAACCTTGATTGATATGGCTAGATCAATGCTTAGTGAATACAATGTTAGCCATTCATTTTGGAGTGAAGCTATCAACACGGCTTGCTATTGTAGCAACCGTCTCTATTGCCATGGGAAGCTTGGGAAGACACCATATGAGCTATTGAATGGAAGAAAGCCTAACATTGCATACTTTAGAGTGTTTGGTTGCAAATGCTACATTCTCAAGAAAGGCATTAGATTGAGCAAGTTTGAGAAGAAATGTTTTGAAGGGTTCTTACTTGGTTATTCCACCACAAGCAAGGCATATAGAGTTTGGAACTTGGCAAGTGGCACATTGGAAGAAGTCCATGATGTTGAATTTGATGAAACCGAGGGATCTCAAAATGAAGCTCAAAATCTTGATGATGTGAGGGGAGATCAATTGGCAAATGCAATGAAGAACATAGATGTAGGTGACATAAGGCCAAGGCAAGTTGATGATGATAATGACATACACATGATCAATCAAGAAGTGCAAATTGATACAAATCAAGCAAGTACTAGTGGCTCTCATGATGATGATCAAAATCAAAGACAAGCTAGTGGAAGTAATCAACTCCCAATACTCCAACCTACAAGCATAGCAAGGGATCATCCATTGGATCAAGTTATTGGTGGTATTCAAAGTGGTGTGCAAACAAGATCAAGGCTAGCATCCTTTTGTGAGCACTACTCATTTGTCTCATTTGAGGAACTAAAGAAAATAGAAGATGCATTGAAGGATTCTGATTGGGTAAATGCCATGCATGAAGAATTGGACAACTTCACAAGAAATCAAGTGTGGGAGCTTGTTGAGAGGCCAAAGAACTACAATGTGATTGGCACCAAGTGGGTCTTTAGAAACAAGCAAGATCAAGATGGTGTAGTTGTGAGAAACAAAGCAAGATTAGTAGCACAAGGCTACACTCAAGTTGAAGGTCTTGACTTTGGAGAAACATATGCACCGGTTGCAAGATTGGAGGCAATTAGAATATTATTAGCCTATGCTTGTGCCCACAACATCAAGCTCTATCAAATGGATGTGAAGAGTGCATTTCTCAATAGATACATAAATGAGTTGGTTTATGTTGAACAACCTCCCGGTTTTGAAGATGACAAGAAACCCAACCATGTTTACAAGCTCAAGAAGGCATTGTATGGTTTGAAGCAAGCACCTAGAGCATGGTATGAGAGATTGAGAGATTTTCTTCTCTCTAAAGGGTTCAAGATGGAAAAGGTTTACACTACCCTCTTCACCAAGAAGCTAGGCAATGACTTGTTTGTGTTGCAAATCTATGTTGATGATATCATTTTTGGATCAACCAATCAAGACTTTTGTGAAGAGTTTGGAAGAATGATGGCAAATGAGTTTGAAATGTCAATGATTGGAGAGCTTAGTTACTTCCTTAGACTTCAAATCAAGCAAATGAAGGATGGCACTTTTGTAAGTCAAGGCAAGTACATCAAGGACATGATCAAGAAATTTGGGTTGCAAGAAGCTAAACCAATGAGCACACCTATGGGCACAAATGATCAATTGGGTAGTGATGCTAGTGGCAACATGGTAGATCAAAAGCTATACCGGTCCATGATTGGAAGTTTGCTCTATGTCACCGCATCAAGGCCAGATGTAATGTTTAGTGTGTGCAAGTGTGCAAGATACCAAGCTTCACCTAGAGAGAGTCACTTGAAGGCAACCAAGAGGATATTGAGGTATCTTAAAGGCACTCATGATGTTGGATTATGGTATCCCAAGGGGTCTATCTTTGAATTGATTGGATATTCGGACTCCGACTATGGTGGATGCAAGATTGATAGAATGAGCACAAGTGGCACTTGTCAATTGCTAGGAAGGTCTCTAGTTTCATGGTCATCAAAGAAACAAAATAGTGTTGCACTATCAACCGCCGAGGCCGAATACATTAGTGCCGGTAGTTGTTGTGCACAATTGCTTTGGATGAAAGCTACCTTGAATGACTTTGGAATCAAATTCAAGAATGTGCCTTTGCTATGTGACAATGAGAGTGCAATCAAGATGACACAAAATCCGGTTCAACATTCAAGAACCAAGCACATTGACATAAGGCATCACTTCATAAGAGATCATCAACAAAAGGGTGATATTAGCATTGAAAGCATTGGCACCGAAGATCAACTAGCCGACATATTCACAAAGCCACTTGATGAGAAGAGATTTTGCAAGTTGAGAAATGAACTGAACATACTTGACTTCTCCAACTTGAGATGAGTGCACCCCCACATTTTTATATGGCATGCCTCTCCTCCAACAAAGCAAGGTAAAGATGGTTGACATAGCATTCATACTTTGCTAAGGACATGATTAGAACATATAAACATGTTTGCATGACAAATAGGCTCATTCATGAAAATCAAAAGATTTTGATGTATGTATGGTACCACTATTGCTCCTATGTTTGATCGATCTAGTGGTAGCATATGACATGTTTGTGAGCTTGTAAGCCTAGTGTTGAATCTAGAATATGAGCTTATGATGTGTAATTCAACATGGTCAAGATAACCCTTATACTTTATGAGGTGTGAAAAAGCTTGTCCTTGGATCAAACCGAATTACATGTTTTAGGCAAGTGATCTAGATTGAACCATAATTTGACCCTCACATTGATTGACTTAATTCTCACTAAAATTTGAACCTTTGTGGTCATTGATGACAAAGGGGGAGAGAAACAAAGATAAAGTCATAAAGGGGAGAAAAGTGCTTAAGGGGGAGAGATAACTTTTGGAAAATTAAATTAAAACTTGAGCACACAAATAGGGGGAGTAAGCTCATGAACCATTTGTTGCATTTGAATGTGCACTAACATAATGAGGTGTTGCATTGCAAGTATAAATATACTACTCTTGTTTGATTGGTGCTTGCTAGAAATAGAACTTAAATGATGCTTTGAATTCTAGCATAGAGTTTTATTTTGATGTGGTATCTAGACATATAATGTGATCTCACGAGGTATCTTGAGTTTTTGATGTATGTCTAGCTACATTGGTGCTAAGGATGGTATATTGTCAACTCCGATTGGTATCACACTTCAAAGGTCCATTCTATATACCATGGCATCATGTTGGTAGTAATAATTCTCCCAAAATTCCAATTCTTGCATATGTGCAAACTTGAACCAAACTCATGGAAGCACATATGTAGGGGGAGCTAGTACTATCAAAACTGAAATTGAAATGTTTGTCCAACCTTGTCTCATGATTAAGATGCTTTGGACAAGCAATTCAAGTTATTATGATTTCATTTCATATCTTTGTGATGGTTGTCATCAATTACCAAAAAGGGGGAGATTGAAAGCCCAAGTTTGGTTTTGGTAATTAATGACACCAAGTTGCTAATGCCTAGTATTTAAGTGATTTTAGTTAGGCATAGCAACACACGTGATGAAGGTGCATGGTGGCATGGAAAGGTGGCCACATGATCACAAAGGGATGAAGCATGAAGTGAAGATCATGGTGATAGACGAGGAGCAAAGTTATCAAGGCAAAGGTATAAACATAGGGTTTTACTTTTGCCGGTCTAAGATGAGTAGAGAAGTGATTGACCGGGTTTAGGATAGATAGCCGACTATCAAGAGGGGAAATCACGGTCATCTCTCGAATCAAGTGCTACTAGGTCTACATCTTGAGCATATGCATGAGGATCTAGTAAAGTGCTAACTTAACTCCTTTGGGTAAAAATGTTTGTGAAAAGCTAACACACATGCACTTTGGTGGTGGACATTCGCAAGCTCGGCAGGATTCGGCGCTTTTGAGAAAAATAAGTGTATATTTTCTATTGCGCCGGTGGGATCTATGGAGAAGTCGCAGGTGTGTTTTCTCACTAAGAAACACTCACCGGACGCTGAGTGCGGAGGCACCGGACGCTGGCCTCAGAGTCCAGTGTGCTTGACCCTGCTAGGGTTGAGCACCGGACGCACTCTGTGAGCGTCCGGTGGTTAGCGTCTGGTGCGCGGGCGTTTTGCGACCCACTATGCGCATGGGTCCGGTGAGCACCGGACGCTACCGGTGCTTAGCGTCCGGTGACCCGCAGGTTTGCGGAACTCTCTGCGCATGAGTCTGGTGTGCACCAGACGCGTCTGGTGTGGACATGCAGAGCGTCCGATGATCCACAGGTGACTATTAGGATCTGACACGTGAGATTCAGGACGGACACGTGGCCAACTCCAGTGCACCGGACGCAGGGAGTCGAGCGTCCGGTGCTCACTTAGTAGCGTCCGGTGCCCCCGATTTCTGCCCAGTGAAAGTGGCCAACGGCTAGTTCTTTGAGGGGGCTTATAAATAGTTGGTGGCCGGCTTTGGGAGATTCTCTCTTGCACATTTGATTACTTGAGGCATACATTGAGCTAGAGATCACAATTGGCTACTCTAGTGGATTGCTCGTGGCTTGGAGAATCCCCATCTTGTGAGTGGATGTGCGGCACCCGCTGAGGGTTTGGCTTTGGATTGCCAATTAGCTCGTGATCCATCAAGTGGGTGTATCGCCACAACGAGGACTAGCTTGTCGGGAAGCAAGTGAACATCGGTAAATATCTTGTGTCATCCCTTGCCGAGGATTCTCTTGTGATTGTGAGTGATTGGTTCGATATATCTCTACTCTACAACGTTGGTATAACAATCACTCTCCACTCCTTTACTCACTTGTTTAGGAGTGTAGCTAGCTTTCTTAGTTGTTGTGTTTTAGTGTTTAGCCTTGTACTAGTTTCTATTGGTGGCTTGCATAGCTTAGTTGAGCTAGTGCTAGTTTTGCTTCGCCATTTGTTTTACTAACTCACTTGCTTAGTGAAGTTTGTAGAAATTTTAAATAGGCTATTCACCCCCTCTAGCCATTTGGACCTTTCAACACGTCATCAAGGAGTTCCATCGGGTGCATCCAAATTGATTTCCAAGCATATGGTATGTTCCATGCAAACCGTGCACCTATCTTGCATCAAGATTAGCACTATCTCCAAACAGACTGAACCGAGCATCCACTTGAGCCCCTTCACCTAGGAGTACCAACAAGTGTGTCCAAAATGGTTTCTTAGACTATGGTGCATTAGGTGCAAACTGTGCACCTATCTTGCATCAAGATTAGCACTATCTCCAAACAAACCAAACTGAGCTTTCACTTGAGCACCTTGACCTAGTAGTACCATCGGGTGCATCCAAAATGGTTTCTTATCTTATGGTGCATTAGGTGCAAACCATGCACCTATCTTGCACCGAAACTAACACTGTCTCCAAACGGACCGAAGTGGGATTCCATATGACACATGTCATCTAGGAGTTCCATCTATTGCGTATAAATTGATTTCTGAGCATATGGTATGTTCCATGCAGACCGTGCATCTATCTTGCATCAAGATTAGCACTATCTCCAAATAGACCAAACCGAGCTTTCACTTGAGCCTTTTACCTAGGAGTACCATCGGGTGCGTCCAAAATGGTTTCTTAGCCTATGCTGCATTATGTGCAAACTTTGCACCTATCTTGCACCGAAACTAACACTGTCTCCAAGCATACCCAAGCAAGATTTTGTATGACACACGTCATCTAGGAGTTCCATCATGTGCGTCCAGATTGATTTCCAAGCATTGGGTATGTTCCATGCAAACCGTGCACCTATCTTGAATCAAGATTAGTACTATCTCCAAACAGACCGAACCGAGCATCCACTAGAGACCCTTCACCTAGGAGTGCCAACAAGTGCGTCGAAAATGGTTTCTTAGGCTATGGTGCATTAGGTGGAAACTGTGCACCTATCTTGCACCGAAACTAACAATGTCTTCAAATGGATCGAAGCGAGATTCCATATGATACATGTCATCAAGGAGTTCCATCGGGTGCATCCAAATTGATTTCCAAGCGTATGGTATGTTCCATGCAAACCGTGCACCAATCTTGCATCAAGATTAGCACTATCTCCAAACAAACCGAACCAAGCATCCACTTGAGCCCCTTAACCTAGGAGTACCGACAAGTGTGTCCAAAATGGTTTCTTAGACTATGGTGCATTAGGTGCAAACGGTGCATATCTTGCACCGAAACTAACAATGTCTCCAAATGACCGAAGCGAGATTCCATATGATACATGTCATCAAGGAGTTCCATCGGGAGCATCCAAATTGATTTCCAAGCATATGGTATGTTCCATACAAACCATGCACCTACCTTGCAGAAGGATCAGCACTATCTCCAAACTGACCGAACTAAGCTTCCACTTGAGCCTCTTCAACTAGGAGTACCAAATAGTGCGTCCAAAACGGTTTCTTAGACTATGGTGCATTAGGCGCAAACTGTGCACCTATCTTGCACTAAAACTTACAATGTCTATAAATGGACCGAAGCAAGATTCCATATGACACGTCATCTAGGAGTTCCATTGGGTGCGTCCAAATTGATTTCTAAGCATATGGGATGTTCCTTGCAAATCATGCACCTATCTTGCATCAAGATTAGCACTGTCTCCAAATAGATCAAACTGAGCTTCCACTTGAGCCTCTTCACCGAAGTACCAACAGGTGCTTCCAAAATGGTTTCTTAGACTATGGTGCATTATGCGCAAACCATGCACATATCTTGCACCGAAACTAACACTGTTTCTAAACAGACCAAAGTGAGATTCCATATGACACACGTCATCAAGGAGTTCCATCGGGTACATCCAAATTGATTTGCAAGCATATGGTATGTTCCATGCAAACCGTGCACCTATCTTGCATCAAGATTAGCACTATATCCAAACAGACCGAAGCGAGCTTCCACTTGAGCCTCTTCATCTAGGAGTACAAACAGGTGTGTCAAAAATGGTTTCTTAGACTATGTTGCGTTAGGCACAAACTATGCACCTATCTTGCACCGAAACTAACATTGTCTCCAAACAGACCGAAGCGAGATTCCATATGACACACGTCATCTAGGAGTTCAATTGGGTGCATCCAAATTGATTTCTTAAAATATGGTACATTGCATTCAAACTGTGCAACTATCTTGCATCAAGATTAGCACTATATCCGAACAGACCAAATCGAGCCTCCACTTGAGCCTCTTCAACTACGAGTACCATCAGGTGCGACTAAAATGGTTTCTTAGCCTATGGTGCATTAGGCGTAAACCATACGCATATCTTCTACCAAAACTAACACTGTCTCTAAACGAACTGAAGCAAGATTCCATATGACACATATCATCAAGGAGTTTTATCAGGTGCGTCCTAATTGGTTTCTAAGCATATCGTATGTTCCATGCAAACCGTGCATCTATCTTGCATCAAGATTAGCACTATCTTCAAATAGACCAAATTGAGCTTTCACTTGAGCCCCTTGACCTAGGAGTACCATCGGGTGCGTCCAAAATGGTTTCTTATCCTATGGTACGTGCAAAGTGTGCACCTACTTTGCACCGAAAATAACACTATCTCTAAATGGATCGAAGTGAGATTCCATATGACACATGTCATCAAGGAGTTCCATCGGGTGCATCCAAATTGATTTCCAAGCATATGGTATGTTCCATGCAAATCGTGCACCTATCTTGCATCAAGACTAGCACTATCTCTAAAGAGACCGAACCGAGCCTCCACTTGAGCCTCTTCACCTAGGAGTACCAATAGGTGCTTCCAAAATGGTTTCGTAGACTTTGGTGCATTAGGCACAAACCGTGCACATAACTTTCACCGAAACTAATACTATATCTAAGCACACCAAAGCGAGATTCCATATGACATACGTCATCAAGGAGTTCTATCGGGTGTGTCCAAATTAATTCCTAAGCATATGGTACGTTCCATGCAGACCATGCATCTATCTTGCATCAAGATTAGCACTATCTCCAAATAGACCAAACCGAGCTTTCACTTGAGCCTTTTACCTAGGAGTACCATCGGGTGCGTCCAAAATGGTTTCTTAGCCTATGTTGCATTATGTGCAAACTTTGCACCTATCTTGCACCGAAACTAACACTGTCTCCAAGCAGACCAAAGTAAGATTTTGTATGACACACGTCATCTAGGAGTTCCGTCATGTGCGTCCAGATTGATTTCCAAGCATTTGGTATGTTCCATGCAAACCGTGCACCTATCTTGCATCAGGATTAGCACTTTCTCCAAACAGACCGAACTGAGCATCCACTTGAGCCCCTTCAACTAGGAGTACCAACAAGTGCGTCCAAAATGGTTTCTTAGGCTATGGTGCATTAGGTGCAAACTGTGCACCTATCTTGCACCGAAACTAACAATGTCTCCAAATGGACCGAAGCGAGATTCCATATGACACACGTCGTCAAGGAGTTCCATCGAGTGCATCCAAATTGATTTCCAAGCATGTTATGTTCCATGCAAACCATGCACCTACCTTGCATAAGGATTAGCACTATCTCCAAACTGACCGAACCAAGCTTCCACTTGAGCCTCTTCACCCAAGAGTACCAAATAGTGCAACCAAAATGGTTTCTTAGACTATGGTGCATTAGGCGCAAATTGTGCACCTATCTTGCACTAAAACTTACAATGTCTACAAACGGACTGAAGCAAGATTCCATATGACGCATGTCATCTAGGAGTTCCATTGGGTGCGTCCAAATTGATTTCTAAGCATATGGTATGTTCCTTGCAAATCATGCACCTATCTTGCATCAAGATTAGCACTATCTCCAAACAGATCAAACCGAGCTTCCACTTGAGCCTCTTCATCGAAGTAGCAACAGGTGCTTCCAAAATGGTTTCTTAGACTATGGTGCATTAGGCGCAAAGCATGCAAATATCTTGTACCAAAACTAACACTATTTCTAAACACAAGAAAGTGAGATTCCATATGACCATCATCAAGGAGGTCCATCTGGTGGATCCAAATTGATTTCCAAGCATATGGTATGTTCCATGCAAACCGTGCTCCTATCTTGCATCAAGATTAGCACTATATCCAAACAAACCGAACCGAGCATCCACTTGAGGCCCTTCACCTTGGAGTACCAACGAGTGCGTCCAAAATGGTTTCTTAGACTATGGTGCATTAGGTGCAAACTGTGCACCTATCTTGCACCGAAACTAACAATGTCTCCAAATGGACCGAAAAGAGATTCCATATGACACACGTCGTCAAGGAGTTCCATCGGGTGCATCCAAATTGATTTCCAAGCATATGGTATGTTCCATGCAAACCATGCACCTACCTTGCATAAGGATTATCACTATCTCCAAACTGACTGAATCAAGCTTCCACTTGAGCCTGTACATCCAAGAGTACCAAATAGTGCATCCAAATGGTTTCTTAGACTATGGTGCATTAGGCGCAAACTGTGCACCTATCTTGCACTAAAACTTACAATGTCTACAAACGGACCGAAGCAAGATTCCATTTGACACACGTCATCTAGGAGTTCCATTGGGTGCGTCCAAATTGATTTCTAAGCATATGGTATGTTCCTTGCAAATCATGCACCTATCTTGCATCAAGATTAGCACTATCTCCAAACATATCAAACCGAGCTTCCACTTGAGCCTCTTCACCGAAGTACCAACAGGTGCTTTCAAAATGGTTTCTTAGACTATGGTGCATTAGGCGCACACCATGCACATATCTTACACAGAAACTAACACTATTTCTAAACAGACCAAAGTGAGATTCCATATGACACACGTCATCAAGGAGTTCCATCGGGTGGATCCAAATTGATTTCCAAGCAAATGGTATGTTCCATGCAAACCGTGCACCTATCTTGCATCAAGATTAGCACTATCTCCAAACGGACCAAACCGAGCATCCACTTGAGCCCCTTCACCTAGGATTACCAACAAGTGCGTCCAAAATGGTTTCTTAGACTGTGGTGCATTAGGTGCAAACTGTGCAGCTATCTTGCACCAAAACTAACAATGTCTCCAAATGGACCAAAGCGAGATTCCATATGACACACGTCGTCATGGAGTTCCATCGGGTGCATCCAAATTGATTTTCAAGCATATGGTATGTTCCATGCAAACCATGCACCTACCTTGCATAAGGATTAGCACTATCCCCAATCTAACTGAGCCAAGCTTCCACTTGAGCCTCTTCACCCAAGAGTACCAAATAGTGCATCCAAAATGGTTTCTTAGACTATGGTGCATTAGGCACAAACTGTCCACCTATCTTCCAATAAAACTTACAATGTCTACAAACGGACCGAAGCAAGATTCCATATGACACACGTCATCTAGGAGTTCCATTGGGTGCGTCCAAATTGATTTCTAAGCATATCCTATGTTCCTAGCAAATCATGCACCTATCTTGCATCAAGATTAGCACTATCTCCAAACATATCAAACCGAGCTTCCACTTGAGCCTCTTCACCGAAGTACCAACAGGTGCTTCCAAAATGGTTTCTTAGACTATGGTGCATTAGGCGCAAACCATGCACATAGCTTACACCGAAACTAACACTATTTCTAAACAGACCAAAGTGAGATTCCATATGACACACGTCATCAAGGAGTTCCATCGGGTGGATCCAAATTGATTTCCAAGCAAATGGTATGTTCCATGCAAACTGTGCACCTATCTTGCATCAAGATTAGTACTATCTCCAAACAGACCGAACCGAGCTTCCACTTGAGCCTCTTCATCTAGGAGTACAAATAGGTGTGTCAAAAATGGTTTCTTAAACTATGGTGCATTAGGCGCAAACTGTGCGCCTATCTTGCACCGAAACTAATATTGTCTCCAAACAGACCGAAGCGAGATTCCATATGACACACGTCATATAGGAATTCCATTAGGTGTGTCCAAATTGATTTCTTAACATATGGTATGTTGCATGCAAACTGTGCAACTATCTTGCATCAAGACTAGCACTATATCTAAAGAGACAGAACCGAGCCTCCACTTGAGCCTCTTCACCTAGGAGTACCAACAGGTGCTTTCAAAATGGTTTCTTTTACTTTGGTGCATTAGGCGCAAACTGTGCATATATCTTGCACCGAAACTAATACTATCTCTAAGCACACCAAAGTGAGATTCCATATGACACACATCATCAAGGAGTTCTATCGGGTGTGTCCAAATCAATTTCTAAGCAAATGGTATGTTCCATGCAGACCGTGCATCTATCTTGCATCAAGATTAGCACTATCTCCAAATAGATCAAATCGAGGTTTCACTTCAGCCTTTTACCTAGGAGTACCATCGGGTGCATCCAAAATGGTTTCTTAGCCTATGCTGCATTATGTGCAAACCTTGCACCTATCTTGCACCGAAACTAACACTGTCTCCAAACAGACCAAAGCAAGATTTTGTATGACACACGTCATCTAGGAGTTCCATCATCTGCGTCCAGATTGATTTCCATGCATTTGGTATGTTCCATGCAACCATGCACCTATCTTTCATCAAGATTAGCACTATCTCCAAACAGACCGAAGCGAGCATCCACTTGAGCCCCTTCACCTAGGAGTACCAACAAGTGCGTCCAAAATGGTTTCTTAGACTATGGTGCATTAGGTGCAAACTGTGCCCCTATTGATGAGGACATCAACACCATCGATATATCCGCACCTACACCAGTTGGTCCTCTTACTCATGCTCGTGCCCGTCAACTCAACCTTCAAGTAAGTTCAGTTTTAAACTCTTGTCAATCATATTTAGACAATGGAGACACGTGCACTTTCGTGTTGCTCAGGAATAATGGACAAGATCAGCAAGGGAAGGTTCAACTGCATTCGGAATTTGAGGCAACACCAACTTCAAGGGCTGATTGCATATGGGAAGAGTGATAACTTAACAAAGGTGATTGGAGATCAGGTCCAAGCCTCCACAACATCCTCTATCAAGTTACCACGTCACTTCTAAAGCAAGGAAACAAAGAGTCCAAACCCAACACGTTTTGGGAGTTGGATTCGGACTGGAAAATAACTCTAACTTGTATGGATCACCACGGCGTCATATGGACTCCAACTGGGACGTTCCTATACTTGTTGGAAAGCTCATGAAGTCTACTTTCCAATGGGTCCAACCACATATCTATGCAGCTTATGAGTCGGGCGCAGTCCTTGTTTTTGTGCCACACCTTTTTCTGTTTTGGTGCTGCGTCACCCTATTTTGGACCAATGGCCCATGTATCAAGTTGAGTCCATTAGGGACGCGTCCTAGGGTTGGAGGACGACTCTAGCACCCCTTTGGTCGTCCTCCCCTCTATTTATTTACATCTAGAGCCGCCATGAACAACTGGGTTTTGATTAGATAAAGTTTAGCCTTTGCTACTTGCTTGTAAACGCGCGTGCTGATCCAGCCGCCCGTCTTCTTGTTTTCGAAACCCCACTTCATTAGAGATTGAGTTTGAAACCTTCATTTACATCTAGTAATTTAGTACTTGTTCTACTTGTTCTTGCTGGTTCTTCGATTGCTTGCAGGACGAGTGCCCTAGTGGCCGGGTGTTGCGCTCCACAAGATCGTGACAGCCATTGGAGGTGGTGTATCGGTTGCTAAGGCGCGGTCTTGAGGGCTGTAGTCGGGCCGTGAACGTCATCTCCATTCACTAATCGAGTTATACAGCGCCTCTCATCGAAAGCTCAGGCGAAAACTCTAGTGGGTTCACATCCGTTGGTAATCAGAGCAAGGTTTATCGGTGAGAGATTTTCAATTCTTCGTGTTTGTTTTTTCCTATAGTCCAAAAAAAGACAAAAAATATAGCAGATTTGTTTTCCATAATCCTATAAATCCTTTGTGCCGTGGCTAGTACTACTTAGTTAGGGCTGGTTGAATGAGTGTTTGCTTCGGTCGTGTCCAGTGCTGGTTTTAGTTTAGTCCTTTAGAGTTTTGAGTTCTTGTCACCATCTAGTCACAACTGCATCCAATCTATTGTGGGTTCGAATTTGAGTAGATCTTGATAATAGGTGCAGCCACTTGTTGGTCTATTCTGCGTTTCCATCAACGTTATCCAAAAGGAAAGATAGCACTTCATACTTGTGCTAGATATATTGAATTTTGAGGTTCAGCCTTACTCTAGTGAGAGGGTGAGAGTGGTGAAGTGATATTTTGTACTATTTTGTTTATATAATCAGGTTTTGAGGTTCTCCAAAAAAAAGAAAAGAGAAAGAAAAAAAAAAGAAAGAAAAAAAAGAAAGAAAAAAAGAAAAAAAGAGAAAAAAAATCAAAAAAAGGGATTGTTGTTCCTTTTGTTTCCAGTAGGGCTGCTCATTTTGTTTCTAGTGGTGTGCTGTGTTTTCCCTTTGTGTCCAGGCTCGCGTCTCTAGCACGGTCTAGGCTAGGACCAGCACAGTACCACCGTTGAGCGTTTATTCAACTTGCTTTTTATAACTAACGTGGTGCTAGTTCGATCCTTGTTTCAGCCCACCTATAGCTCCACATATTCTACAGCTTGATAGGTTTTGTTGCTGCGGCACCGATACACTTCGTCCATTGCTGTGGATTTGTTGGTAGCCATTCCCTCCTGTTGAGCAAGGTAAGAATTGGTAAGAACTTGTTAGACAGGTTGATAGAGAGCGTCTTACAGTAGCCACATCCTAATAGCTGTAGGGTTTTTATTTCTTCACCTATTTTTCTTGTTTCCACTGTGTGTTTTTTTTAAACCATGTCAGAGACAGAGGATACCAACAAAATTCCACAGTCACCTCGCACTAAGGGCATCATACAACATTTTGAAAGGCAAGTGAAGCTACACACAGAGGGACTTGATGACGACTTGAAGGTGACGAATGACAAGCTTGGGCAGTTGGAGGACACGCAGATTGCCACAAACAACAAGATTACAAAGATGGAGGCATCTATTACTAGTATGGATAAAAGTCTTGCTGCTCTTCTCAAACGCTTTGATGACTTCCACACAATGGACAAAGAGAAGCATAAGGAAGAAAACAAGGAGGAAGACCGAGTGGATGGCAATTATGATGATGATTACACTGCTGATACGGAACGAGATGATCAAGACACTCATCATCGACGTCGCCTACGTCACACACGTAGAGGTATGGGTGGCCACCACCGACGCGAGGTACACAATAATAATGATGCTTTCAGTAAGATTAAATTTAAAATACCTCCTTTCGATGCAAGGGCTATGGGCACGTACAGCGAGAATGTCCAAACAAGCGTGTTTTGGTGGTTAACGCTGATGGTGGGTATTCCTCTGCTAGTGATTTTGATGACAATACACGTGCTTTGCTTGCTGCTGATGATACAGGTAGGGATGAAGCAATAGAAGAGCAGATAGGTACAGAGAATGTAGAGCATTATGAGAGTCTTATTGTGCAGCGTGTGCTTAGTGCTCAAGCGGAGAAGGTAGAGCAGAATCAGCGGCATACATTGTTCCAAACAAAGTATGTTATTAAAGAGCGTTCTTGTCGTTTGATTATTGATGGAGGTAGCTGCAACAACTTGGCTAGCAGCGACATGGTGGAGAAGCTTGCACTTACCACCAAATCACATCCACATCCATATCACATTCGGTGGCTGAACAACAGTGGTAAGGCCAAGGTAACAAAACTAGTGCGAATTAATTTTACTATTGGTTCATACCATGATGTTTTTGAATGTGATGTTGTACCTATGGAAGCTTGTAATATTCTGCTAGGTAGACCATGGCAATTTGATAAGGAATGTATACATCATGGTAGATCAAATCAGTATTCGTTTATGCACCATGATATGAAAATTGTTTTGCTACCTATGTCTCCCGAAGCTATCGTAAGTGATGAAGTTGCTAAAATTACCAAGGCTAAAATTAAGAACAATGCAGATACCAATGGAAATAACAGAGATGAGATAAGATTAAATGGACATTGCATGCTTGCTACTAAATTTGAAGTTAATGAACTAATTGCTTCCACATCTATTGCTTATGCTTTGGTATGTAAGGGTGTTTTGATTTCAATTGAAGATATGCTGCATTCTTTGCCCCCTGCTGTTCATAACATTTTGCAGGAGTATGCTGATGTTTTTCCAAGTGAGATACCGGCAGGGCTGCCACCTATACGTGGGATTGAGCACCAAATTGATCTTATTCCTGGTGCATCTTTGCCAAACCGCGCGCCATACAGGACAAATCCAGAGGAAACAAAAGAGATCCAGCGGCAAGTGCAAGAACTCCTCGACAAAGGTTATGGAATTGAGGTTGATCAAGCCAAGGTAGAAGCTATACAGGGATGGCCTGTACTAAAGACAATCACCCAGGTGCGGAGTTTCTTAGGACTTGCTGGGTTTTATCGCCGTTTTGTGAAGGATTTCAGCACCATTGCTGCACCATTGAATGAGCTTACAAAGAAGGGAGTGCCTTTTGTGTGGAGCAAAGTACAAGAGAATTCCTTCAACATGTTAAAAGATAAGTTAACACATGCACCTCTCCTACAGCTTCCTGATTTTAATAAGACTTTTGAGCTTGAGTGTGATGCTAGTGGGATTGGTTTGGGAGGTGTTTTGCTACAAGAGGGTAAACCTGTTGCATATTTTAGTGAGAAATTGAGTGGGCCTGTTCTGAACTATTCAACTTATGATAAAGAATTGTATGCTCTTGTCCGAACTTTAGAAACATGGCAACATTATTTGTGGCCCAAAGAGTTTGTTATTCATTCTGATCATGAATCTTTAAAACATATTCGTAGTCAAGGAAAACTAAATCGCAGACATGCTAAGTGGGTAGAATTTATTGAATCCTTTCCTTATGTTATTAAGCACAAGAAAGGGAAGGAGAATATCATTGCTGATGCTTTGTCAAGGAGATATACTTCGCTAAATCAACTTGATTACAAGATTTTTGGATTAGAAACGATCAAAGACCAATATGTTCATGATGCTGATTTTAATGAAGTGTTGCTGCGTTGTAAAGATGGAAAAGGATGGAACAAATTCATCGTTAGTGATGGGTTTGTGTTTAGAGCTAACAAGCTATGCATTCCAGCTAGCTCTGTTCGTTTGTTGTTGTTACAGGAAGCTCATGGAGGAGGTTTGATGGGACATTTTCGAGCAAAGAAGACGGAGGACATACTTGCTGATTTGAAACCATATTTGGGTGAGGAACATGAGCTTGAGTCGAGGACGACTCAAATCCAAGAAAGGGAGGATGATGAGGACATCAACACCATCGATATATCCGCACCTACACCAGTTGGTCCTCTTACTCATGCTCGTGCCCGTCAACTCAACCTTCAAGTAAGTTCAGTTTTAAACTCTTGTCAATCATATTTAGACAATGGAGACACGTGCACTTTCGTGTTGCTCAGGAATAATGGACAAGATCAGCAAGGGTAGGTTCAACTGCATTCGGAATTTGAGGCAACACCAACTTCAAGGGCTGATTGCATATGGGAAGAGTGATAACTTAACAAAGGTGATTGGAGATCAGGTCCAAGCCTCCACAACATCCTCTATCAAGTTACCACGTCGCTTCTAAAGCAAGGAAACAAAGAGTCCAAACCCAACACGTTTTGGGAGTTGGATTCGGACTGGAAAATAACTCTAACTTGTATGGATCACCACGGCGTCATATGGACTCCAACTGGGACATTCCTATACTTGATGGAAAGCTCATGAAGTCTACTTTCCAATGGGTCCAACCACATATCTATGCAGCTTATGAGTCGGGCGCAGTCCTTGTTTTTGTGCCACACCTTTTTCTGTTTTGGTGCTGCGTCACCCTATTTTGGACCAATGGCCCATGTATCAAGTTGAGTCCATTAGGGACGCGTCCTAGGGTTGGAGGACGACTCTAGCACCCCTTTGGTCGTCCTCCCCTCTATTTATTTACATCTAGAGCCGCCATGAACAACTGGGTTTTGATTAGATAAAGTTTAGCCTTCGCTACTTGCTTGTAAATGCGCGTGCTGATCCAGCCGCCCGTCTTCTTGTTTTCGAAACCCCACTTCATTAGAGATTGAGTTTGAAACCTTCATTTACATCTAGTAATTTAGTACTTGTTCTACTTGTTCTTGCTGGTTCTTCGATTGCTTGCAGGACGAGTGCCCTAGTGGCCGGGTGTTGCGCTCCACAAGATCGTGACAGCCATTGGAGGCGGTGTATCGGTTGCTAAGGCGCGGCCTTAGAAGGCTGTAGTCGGGCCGTGAACGTCATCTCCATTTACTAATCGAGTTATCCAGCGCCTCTCATCGAAAGATCAGGCGAAAACCCTAGTGGGTTCACATCAGTTGGTAATCAGAGCAAGGTTTATCGGTGAGAGATTTCCAATTCTTCGTGTTTGTTTTTCCTATAGTCCAAAAAAAGAAAAAAAAATATAGCAGATTTGTTTTCCATAATCCTATAAATCCTTTGTGCCGTGGCTAGTACTACTTAGTTAGGGCTGGTTGAATGAGTGTTTGCTTCGGTCGTGTCCAGTGCTGGTTTTAGTTTAGTCCTTTAGAGTTTTGAGTTCTTGTCACCATCTAGTCACAACTGCATCCAATCTATTGTGGGTTGGAATTTGAGTAGATCTTGATAATAGGTGCAGCCACTTGTTGGTCTATTCTGCGTTTCCATCAACGTGATCCAAAAGGAAAGATAGCACTTCATACTTGTGCTAGATATATTGAATTTTGAGGTTCAGCCTTACTCTAGTGAGAGGGTGAGAGTGGTGAAGTGATATTTTGTACTATTTTGTTTATATAATCAGGTTTTGAGGTTCCCCAAAAAAAAGAAAAGAGAAAGAAAAAAAAATAAAAAAAAGAAAGAAAGAAAGAAAAAATATCAAAAAAAGGGGATTGTTGTTCCTTTTTGTTTCCAGTAGGGCTGCTCATTTTATTTCTAGTGGTGTGCTGTGTTTTTCCTTTGTGTCCAGGCTCGCGTCTCTAGCACGGTCTAGGCTAGGACCAGCACAGTACCACGGTTGAGCGTTTATTCAACTTGCTTTTTATAACTAACGTGGTGCTAGTTCGATCCTTGTTTCAGCCCACCTATAGCTCCACATATTCTACAGCTTGATAGGTTTTGTTGCTGCGGCACCGATACACTTCGTCCATTGCTGTGGATTTGTTGGTAGCCAATCCCTCCTGTTGAGCAAGGTAAGAATTGGTAAGAACTTGTTAGACAGGTTGATAGAGAGCGTCTTACAGTAGCCACATCCTAATAGCTGTAGGGTTTTAATTTCTTCACCTATTTTTCTTGTTTCCACTGTGTGTTTTTTTAAACCATGTCAGAGACAGAGGATACCAACAAAATTCCACAGTCACCTCGCACTAAGGGCATCATACAACATTTTGAAAGGCAAGTGAAGCTACACACAGAGGGACTTGATGACGACTTGAAGGTGACGAATGACAAGCTTGGGCAGTTGGAGGACACGCAGATTGCCACAAACAACAAGATTACAAAGATGGAGGCATCTATTACTAGTATGGATAAAAGTCTTGCTGCTCTTCTCAAACGCTTTGATGACTTCCACACAATGGACAAAGAGAAGCATAAGGAAGAAAACAAGGAGGAAGACCGAGTGGATGGCAATTATGATGATGATTACACTGCTGATACGGAACGAGATGATCAAGACACTCATCATCGACGTCGCCTACGTCACACCCATAGAGGTATGGGTGGCCACCACCGACGCGAGGTACACAATAATAATGATGCTTTCAGTAAGATTAAATTTAAAATACCTCCTTTTGATGGTAAATATGACCCTGATGCATACATTACTTGGGAGATTGCTGTTGACCAAAAGTTTACATGTCATGAATTCCCTGAGGATACACGTGTTAGGGCTGCTACTAGTGAGTTCACCGATTTTGCTTCCGTTTGGTGGATAGAACATGGCAAGAAAAATCCTAATAACATACCTAGAACTTGGAATGCGTTGAAACAAGTCATGAGGGCTAGATTTGTTCCTTCTTACTATGCACGTGACATGATTAATAAGTTGCAGCAATTGAGACAAGGTGCTAAAAGTGTAGAAGAATATTATCAGGAATTACAAATGGGTATGCTGCGATGTAATTTAGAGGAGGAAGAAGAACCTGCTATGGCTAGATTTTTGGGCGGGTTAAATCGTGAAATCTAGGACATTCTTGCTTATAAAGATTATACTAACGTAACCCGTTTGTTTCATCTTGCTTCTAAAGCTGAAAGGGAAGTGCAGGGACGACGTTCTAGTGCCAAATCTAACAATTCTGCAGGGAAATCCTGGCAACAACGCACATCTGCTACATTGTCGGGTGGTCTACCTCTTCCATCAAGCCGATCAATAGCTCCACCACCTTCCTACAGCGACAAACCACATGATTCTTCCACAAATACAGCAACTAAATCAGCCCAGAGACCAATCGCTAGTGCCTCCTCGGTTAATTCCACAGGAAGAACAAGAGATGTTCAGTGTCATCGATGCAAGGGCTATGGGCACGTACAGCGAGATTGTCCAAACAAGCGTGTTTTGGTGGTTAACGCTGATGGTGGGTATTCCTCTGCTAGTGATTTTGATGACGATACACGTGCTTTGCTTGCTGCTGATGATACAGGTAGGGATGAAGCAATAGAAGAGCAGATAGGTACAGAGAATGTAGAGCATTATGAGAGTCTTATTGTGCAGCGTGTGCTTAGTGCTCAAGCGGAGAAGGTAGAGCAGAATCAGCGGCATACATTGTTCCAAACAAAGTATGTTATTAAAGAGCGTTCTTGTCGTTTGATTATTGATGGAGGTAGCTGCAACAACTTGGCTAGCAGCAACATGATGGAGAAGCTTGCACTTACCACCAAACCACATCCATATCACATTCGGTGGCTGAACAACAGTGGTAAGGCCAAGGTAACAAAACTAGTGCGAATTAATTTTACTATTGGTTCATACCATGATGTTGTTGAATGTGATGTTGTACCTATGGAAGCTTGTAATATTCTGCTAGGTAGACCATGGCAATTTGATAAGGAATGTATACATCATGGTAGATCAAATCAGTATTCGTTTATGCACCATGATATGAAAATTGTTTTGCTACCTATGTCTCCCGAAGCTATCGTACGTGATGAAGTTGCTAAAATTACCAAGCCTAAAATTAAGAACAATGCAGATACCAATGGAAATAACAAAGATGAGATAAGATTAAATGGACATTGCATGCTTGCTACTAAATTTGAAGTTAATGAACTAATTGCTTCCACATCTATTGCTTATGCTTTGGTATGTAAGGGTGTTTTGATTTCAATTGAAGATATGCTGCATTCTTTGCCCCCTGCTGTTCATAACATTTTGCAGGAGTATGCTGATGTTTTTCCAAGTGAGATACCGGCAGGGCTGCCACCTATACGTGGGATTGAGCACCAAATTGATCTTATTCCTGGTGCATCTTTGCCAAACCGCGCGCCATACAGGACAAATCCAGAGGAAACAAAAGAGATCCAGCGGCAAGTGCAAGAACTCCTCGACAAAGGTTATGGAATTGAGGTTGATCAAGCCAAGGTAGAAGCTATACAGGGATGGCCTGTACCAAAGACAATCACCCAGGTGCGGAGTTTCTTAGGACTTGCTGGGTTTTATCGCCGTTTTGTGAAGGATTTCAGCACCATTGCTGCACCATTGAATGAGCTTACAAAGAAGGGAGTGCCTTTTGTGTGGAGCAAAGTACAAGAGAATTCCTTCAACATGTTAAAAGATAAGTTAACACATGCACCTCTCCTACAGCTTCCTGATTTTAATAAGACTTTTGAGCTTGAGTGTGATGCTAGTGGGATTGGTTTGGGAGGTGTTTTGCTACAAGAGGGTAAACCTGTTGCATATTTTAGTGAGAAATTGAGTGGGCCTGTTCTGAACTATTCAACTTATGATAAAGAATTGTATGCTCTTGTCCGAACTTTAGAAACATGGCAACATTATTTGTGGCCCAAAGAGTTTGTTATTCATTCTGATCATGAATCTTTAAAACATATTCGTAGTCAAGGAAAACTAAATCGCAGACATGCTAAGTGGGTAGAATTTATTGAATCCTTTCCTTATGTTATTAAGCACAAGAAAGGGAAGGAGAATATCATTGCTGATGCTTTGTCAAGGAGATATACTTTGCTAAATCAACTTGATTACAAGATTTTTGGATTAGAAACGATCAAAGACCAATATGTTCATGATGCTGATTTTAATGAAGTGTTGCTGCGTTGTAAAGATGGAAAAGGATGGAACAAATTCATCGTTAGTGATGGGTTTGTGTTTAGAGCTAACAAGCTATGCATTCCAGCTAGCTCTGTTCGTTTGTTGTTGTTACAGGAAGCTCATGGAGGAGGTTTGATGGGACATTTTGGAGCAAAGAAGACGGAGGACATACTTGCTGATTTGAAACCATATTTGGGTGAGGAACATGAGCTTGAGTCGAGGACGACTCAAATCCAAGAAAGGGAGGATGATGAGGACATCAACACCATCAATATATCCGCACCTACACCAGTTGGTCCTCTTACTCATGCTCGTGCCCGTCAACTCAACCTTCAAGTAAGTTCAGTTTTAAACTCTTGTCAATCATATTTAGACAATGGAGACACGTGCACTTTCGTGTTGCTCAGGAATAATGGACAAGATCAGCAAGGGAAGGTTCAACTGCATTCGGAATTTGAGGCAACACCAACTTCAAGGGCTGATTGCATATGGGAAGAGTGATAACTTAACAAAGGTGTTTGGAGATCAGGTCCAAGCCTCCACAACATCCTCTATCAAGTTACCACGTTGCTTCTAAAGCAAGGAAACAAAGAGTCCAAACCCAACACGTTTTGTGAGTTGGATTCGGACTGGAAAATAACTCTAACTTGTATGGATCACCACGGCGTCATATGGACTCCAACTGGGACATTCCTATACTTGTTGAAAAGCTCATGAAGTCTACTTTCCAATGGGTCCAACCACATATCTATGCAGCTTATGAGTCGGGCGCAGTCCTTGTTTTTGTGCCACACCTTTTTCTGTTTTGGTGCTGCGTCACCCTATTTTGGACCAATGGCCCATGTATCAAGTTGAGTCCATTAGGGACGCGTCCTAGGGTTGGAGGACGACTCTAGTACCCCTTTTGTCGTCCTCCCCTCTATTTATTTACATCTAGAGCCGCCATGAACAACTGGGTTTTGATTAGATAAAGTTTAGCCTTCGCTACTTGCTTGTAAACGCGCGTGCTGATCCAGCCGCCCGTCTTCTTGTTTTCGAAACCCCACTTCATTAGAGATTGAGTTTGAAACCTTCATTTACATCTAGTAATTTAGTACTTGTTCTACTTGTTCTTGCTGGTTCTTCGATTGCTTGCAGGACGAGTGCCCTAGTGGCCGGGTGTTGCGCTCCACAAGATCGTGACAGCCATTGGAGGCGGTGTATCGGTTGCTAAGGCACGGCCTTAGAAGGCTGTAGTCGGGCCGTGAACGTCATCTCCATTCACTAATCGAGTTATCCAGCACCTCTCATCGAAAGATCAGGCGAAAACCCTAGTGGGTTCACATCAGTTGGTAATCAGAGCAAGGTTTATCGGTGAGAGATTTCCAATTCTTCGTGTTTGTTTTTCCTATAGTCCAAAAAAAGAAAAAAAATATAGCAGATTTGTTTTCCATAATCCTATAAAATCCTTTGTGCCGTGGCTAGTACTACTTAGTTAGGGCTGGTTGAATGAGTGTTTGCTTCGGTCGTGTCCAGTGCTGGTTTTAGTTTAGTCCTTTAGAGTTTTGAGTTCTTGTCACCATCTAGTCACAACTGCATCCAATCTATTGTGGGTTCGAATTTGAGTAGATCTTGATAATAGGTGCAGCCACTTGTTGGTCTATTCTGCGTTTCCATCAACATGATCCAAAGGGAAAGATAGCACTTCATACTTGTGCTAGATATATTGAATTTTGAGGTTCAGCCTTACTTTAGTGAGAGGGTGAGAGTGGTGAAGTGATATTTTGTACTATTTTGTTTATATAATCAGGTTTTGAGGTTCCCAAAAAAAAACAAAAGAGAAAGAAAAAAAAATAAAAAAAAAGAAAGAAAGAAAGAAAAAAAATAAAAAAGGGGATTGTTGTTCCTTTTGTTTCCAGTAGGGCTGCTCATTTTGTTTCTAGTGGTGTGCTGTGTTTTCCCTTTGTGTCCAGGCTCGCGTCTCTAGCACGGTCTAGGCTAGGACCAGCACAGTACCACCGCTGAGCGTTTATTCAACTTGCTTTTTATAACTAACGTGGTGCTAGTTCGATCCTTGTTTCAGCCCACCTATAGCTCCACATATTCTACAGCTTGATAGGTTTTGTTGCTGCGGCACCGATACACTTCGTCCATTGCTGTGGATTTGTTGGTAGCCAATCCCTCCTGTTGAGCAAGGTAAGAATTGGTAAGAACTTGTTAGACAGGTTGATAGAGAGCGTCTTACAGTAGCCACATCCTAATAGCTGTAGGGTTTTTATTTCTTCACCTATTTTTCTTGTTTTCACTGTGTGTTTTTTAAACCATGTCAGAGACAGAGGATACCAACAAAATTCTACAGTCACCTCGCACTAAGGGCATCATACAACATTTTGAAAGGCAAGTGAAGCTACACACAGAGGGACTTGATGACGACTTGAAGGTGACGAATGACAAGCTTGGGCAGTTGGAGGACACGCAGATTGCCACAAACAACAAGATTACAAAGATGGAGGCATCTATTACTAGTATGGATAAAAGTCTTGCTGCTCTTCTCAAACGCTTTGATGACTTCCACACAATGGACAAAGAGAAGCATAAGGAAGAAAACAAGGAGGAAGACCGAGTGGATGGCAATTATGATGATGATTACACTGCTGATACGGAACGAGATGATCAAGACACTCATCATCGACGTCGCCTACGTCACACCCGTAGAGGTATGGGTGGCCACCACCGACGCGAGGTACACAATAATAATGATGCTTTCAGTAAGATTAAATTTAAAATACCTCCTTTTGATGGTAAATATGACCCTGATGCATACATTACTTGGGAGATTGCTGTTGACCAAAAGTTTACATGTCATGAATTCCCTGAGGATACACGTGTTAGGGCTGCTACTAGTGAGTTCACCGATTTTGCTTCCGTTTGGTGGATAGAACATGGCAAGAAAAATCCTAATAACATACCTAGAACTTGGAATGCGTTGAAACAAGTCATGAGGGCTACATTTGTTCCTTCTTACTATGCACGTGACATGATTAATAAGTTGCAGCAATTGAGACAAGGTGCTAAAAGTGTAGAAGAATATTATCAGGAATTACAAATGGGTATGCTGCGATGTAATTTAGAGGAGGAAGAAGAACCTGCTATGGCTAGATTTTTGGGCGGGTTAAATCGTGAAATCCAGGACATTCTTGCTTATAAAGATTATACTAACGTAACCCGTTTGTTTCATCTTGCTTCTAAAGCTGAAAGGGAAGTGCAGGGACGACGTTCTAGTGCCAAATCTAACAATTCTGCAGGGAAAACCTGGCAACAAGGAGTTCTATCGGGTGTGTCCAAATCAATTTCTAAGCAAATGGTACGTTCCATGCAGACCGTGCATCTATCTTGCATCAAGATTAGCACTATCTCCAAATAGATCAAATCGAGGTTTCACTTCAGCCTTTTACCTAGGAGTACCATCGGGTGCATCCAAAATGGTTTCTTAGCCTATGCTGCATTATGTGCAAACCTTGCACCTATCTTGCACCGAAACTAACACTGTCTCCAAACAGACCAAAGCAAGATTTTGTATGACACACGTCATCTAGGAGTTCCATCATGTGCGTCCAGATTGATTTCCAAGCATTTGGTATGTTCCATGCAACCATGCACCTATCTTTCGTCAAGATTAGTACTATCTCCAAACAGACCGAAGCGAGCATCCACTTGAGCCCCTTCACCTAGGAGTACCAACAAGTGCGTCCAAAATGGTTTCTTAGACTATGGTGCATTAGGTGCAAACTGTGCCCCTATTGATGAGGACATCAACACCATCGATATATCCGCACCTACACCAGTTGGTCCTCGTACTCATGCTCGTGCCCGTCAACTCAACCTTCAAGTAAGTTCAGTTTTAAACTCTTGTCAATCATATTTAGACAATGGAGGCACGTGCACTTTCGTGTTGCTCAGGAATAATGGACAAGATCAGCAAGGGAAGGTTCAACTGCATTCGGAATTTGAGGCAACACCAACTTCAAGGGCTGATTGCATATGGGAAGAGTGATAACTTAACAAAGGTGATTGGAGATCAGGTCCAAGCCTCCACAACATCCTCTATCAAGTTACCACGTCGCTTCTAAAGCAAGGAAACAAAGAGTCCAAACCCAACACGTTTTGGGAGTTGGATTCGGACTGGAAAATAACTCTAACTTGTATGGATCACCACGGCGTCATATGGACTCCAACTGGGACGTTCCTATACTTGTTGAAAAGCTCATGAAGTCTACTTTTCAATGGGTCCAACCACATATCTATGCAGCTTATGAGTCGGGCGCAGTCCTTGTTTTTGTGCCAACACCTTTTTCTGTTTTGGTGCTGCGTCACCCTATTTTGGACCAATGGCCCATGTATCAAGTTGAGTCCATTAGGGACGCGTCCTAGGGTTGGAGGACGACTCTAGCACCCCTTTGGTCGTCCTCCCCTCTATTTATTTACATCTAGAGCCGCCATGAACAACTGGGTTTTGATTAGATAAAGTTTAGCCTTTGCTACTTGCTTGTAAAACCATGCACATATCATGCACCGAAACTAACACTATTTCTAAACAGACCAAAGTGAGATTCCATATGACACACATTATCAAGGAGTTCCATCGGGTGCATCCAAATTGATTTCCAAGCATATGGTATGTTCCATGCAAACCGTGCACCTATCTTTCATCAATTTTAGCACAATCTCCAAACAGACCGAACCGAGCTTCCACTTGAGCCTCTTCATCTAGGAGTACAAACAGGTGTGTCAAAAGTGGTTTCTTAGACTATGGTGCATTACGCACAAACTATGAACCTATCTTGCACCGAAAATAATATTGTCTCCAAACAGACCGAAGCGAGATTCCATATGACACACGTCATCTAGGAGTTCCATTGGCTGCGTCCAAATTGATTTCCTGACATATGGTACGTTGCATGCAAACTGTGCAACTATCTTGCATCAAGATTAGCACTATAACCGAACATGCCAAATTGAGCCTCCACTTGAGCCTCTTCAACTACGAGTACCATCCGGTGCGTCTAAAATGGTTTCTTAGCCTATGGTGCATTAGGCGTAAACCGTGCACACTGTCTCTAAACGAACCGAAGTAAGATTCCATATGATACAAATCATCAAGCAGTTATATCAGGTGTGTCCTAATTGATTTCTAAGCATATCATATGTTCCATGCAAACCGTGTATCTATCTTACATCAAGACTAGCACTATCTCCAAATAGACCAAACCGAGCTTTCACTTTAGCCCCTTGACCTAGGAATAGCATCGGGTGCGTCCAAAATGGTTTCTTATCCTATGGTGCATTAGGTGCAAACCGTGCACCTATCTTGCACCGAAACTAACACTGTCTCTAAATGGACCGAAGTGAGATTCCATATGACACATGTCATCTAGGAGTTCCATCTGGTGCGTCCAAATTGATTTCTGGGCATATGGTATGTTCCAAGCAAATCGTGCACCTATCTTGCATCAACATTAGCACTATCTCTAAACAGACCAAACCGAGCCTCCACTTGAGCCTCTTAACTTAGGAGTACTAACAGGTGTTTCCAAAATGGTTTCTTAGACTTTGGTGCAATAGGCGCAAACCGTGCACATATCTTGCACCGAAACTAATATTGTCTCTAAGCACACCAAAGTAAGATTCCATATGACACACGTCATCAAGGAGTTCTATCGGGTGTGTCCATAATTTCTAAGCATATGGTATGTTCCATGCAGACCGTAGATCTATCTTGCATCAAGATTAGCACTATCTCCAAATAGACCAAACCGAGCTTTCACTTGAGCCTTTTACCTAGGAATACCATCGGGTGTGTCCAAAATGGTTTCTTAGCCAATGCTGCATTATGTGCAAACCTTGCACCTTTCCTGCACCGAAAGTAACATGTCTCCAAACAGACCGAAGCAAGATTTCGTATGACACACGTCATCTAGGTGTTTCATCATGTGCTTCCAGATTGTTTTCCAAGCATTTGGTATGTTCCATGCAAACCGTGCACCTATCTTGCATCAAGATTAGCACTGTCTCCAAATAGACCGAACCGAGCAACCACTTGAGCCCCTTCACCTAGGAGTACCAACAAGTGCGTCCAAAATGGTTTTGTAGACTATGGTGCATTAGGTGCAAACTGTGCACCTATTTTGCACCAAAACTAACGTGTTACCAATTGGAACGAAGCGAGATTCCATGTGACACACGTCCTCAAGGAGTTCCATCGGGTGCATCGAAATTGATTTCCAAGCATATGGTATGTTCTATGCAAACCATGCACCTACCTTGCTTAAGGATTAGCACTATCTCCATAGTGACCAAACCAAGCTTCCATTTGAGCCTCTTCACCCAGGAGTACCAAATAGTGCGTCCAAAAAGGTTTCTAGACTATGGTGCATTAAGCACTACCTGTGCACCTATCTTGCACTAAAACTTACAATGTCTACAAACGAACCGAAGCAAGATTCCAATATGACACACGTCATCTAGGATTTCCATTGGGTGCGTCCAAATTGATTTCTAAGCATAGGTTATGTTACATGCAAATCATGCACCTATCTTGCATCAAGATTAGCACTATCTCTAGACAGATCGAACCGAGCCTCCACTTGAGCCTCTTCACCTAGGAGTACCAACAAGTGCTTCCAAAATGGTTTCTTAGACTTTGGTGCATTAGGCGCAAACCGTGCACATATCTTGCACCGAAACTAATACTGTCTCTAAGCACACCAAAGCGAGATTCCATATGACACACGTCATGAAGGAGTTCTATTGGGTGTGTCCAAATTAATTTCTAAGCATATGGTACGTTCTATGTAGACCGTGCATCTATCTTGCATCAAGATTAGCACTATCTCCAAATAGACCAAACTGAGCTTTCACTTGAGCCTTTTACCTAGGAGTACCATCGGGTTCATCCAAAATGGTTTCCTAGCCTATGCTGCATGTGCAAACCTTGCACCTATCCTGCACCAAAACTAACACTGTCTCCAAACAGACCGAAGCAAGATTTCGTATGACACACGTCATCTAGGAGTTCCATCATGTGCTTCCAGATTGTTTTCCAAGCATTTGGTATGTTTCATGCAAACGCGTGCACCTATCTTTCGTCAAGATTAGTACTATCTCCAAACAGACCGAAGCGAGCATCCACTTGAGCCCCTTCACCTAGGAGTACCAACAAGTGCGTCCAAAATGGTTTCTTAGACTATGGTGCATTAGGTGCAAACTGTGCCCCTATTGATGAGGACATCAACACCATCGATATATCCGCACCTACACCAGTTGGTCCTCGTACTCATGCTCGTGCCCGTCAACTCAACCTTCAAGTAAGTTCAGTTTTAAACTCTTGTCAATCATATTTAGACAATGGAGGCACGTGCACTTTCGTGTTGCTCAGGAATAATGGACAAGATCAGCAAGGGAAGGTTCAACTGCATTCGGAATTTGAGGCAACACCAACTTCAAGGGCTGATTGCATATGGGAAGAGTGATAACTTAACAAAGGTGATTGGAGATCAGGTCCAAGCCTCCACAACATCCTCTATCAAGTTACCACGTCGCTTCTAAAGCAAGGAAACAAAGAGTCCAAACCCAACACGTCTTGGGAGTTGGATTCGGACTGGAAAATAACTCTAACTTGTATGGATCACCACGGCGTCATATGGACTCCAACTGGGACGTTCCTATACTTGTTGAAAAGCTCATGAAGTCTACTTTTCAATGGGTCCAACCACATATCTATGCAGCTTATGAGTCGGGCGCAGTCCTTGTTTTTGTGCCAACACCTTTTTCTGTTTTGGTGCTGCGTCACCCTATTTTGGACCAATGGCCCATGTATCAAGTTGAGTCCATTAGGGACGCGTCCTAGGGTTGGAGGACGACTCTAGCACCCCTTTGGTCGTCCTCCCCTCTATTTATTTACATCTAGAGCCGCCATGAACAACTGGGTTTTGATTAGATAAAGTTTAGCCTTTGCTACTTGCTTGTAAAACCATGCACATATCATGCACCGAAACTAACACTATTTCTAAACAGACCAAAGTGAGATTCCATATGACACACATTATCAAGGAGTTCCATCGGGTGCATCCAAATTGATTTCCAAGCATATGGTATGTTCCATGCAAACCGTGCACCTATCTTTCATCAATTTTAGCACAATCTCCAAACAGACCGAACCGAGCTTCCACTTGAGCCTCTTCATCTAGGAGTACAAACAGGTGTGTCAAAAGTGGTTTCTTAGACTATGGTGCATTACGCACAAACTATGAACCTATCTTGCACCGAAAATAATATTGTCTCCAAACAGACCGAAGCGAGATTCCATATGACACACGTCATCTAGGAGTTCCATTGGCTGCGTCCAAATTGATTTCCTGACATATGGTACGTTGCATGCAAACTGTGCAACTATCTTGCATCAAGATTAGCACTATAACCGAACATGCCAAATTGAGCCTCCACTTGAGCCTCTTCAACTACGAGTACCATCCGGTGCGTCTAAAATGGTTTCTTAGCCTATGGTGCATTAGGCGTAAACCGTGCACACTGTCTCTAAACGAACCGAAGTAAGATTCCATATGATACAAATCATCAAGCAGTTATATCAGGTGTGTCCTAATTGATTTCTAAGCATATCATATGTTCCATGCAAACCGTGTATCTATCTTACATCAAGACTAGCACTATCTCCAAATAGACCAAACCGAGCTTTCACTTTAGCCCCTTGACCTAGGAATAGCATCGGGTGCGTCCAAAATGGTTTCTTATCCTATGGTGCATTAGGTGCAAACCGTGCACCTATCTTGCACCGAAACTAACACTGTCTCTAAATGGACCGAAGTGAGATTCCATATGACACATGTCATCTAGGAGTTCCATCTGGTGCGTCCAAATTGATTTCTGGGCATATGGTATGTTCCAAGCAAATCGTGCACCTATCTTGCATCAACATTAGCACTATCTCTAAACAGACCAAACCGAGCCTCCACTTGAGCCTCTTAACTTAGGAGTACTAACAGGTGTTTCCAAAATGGTTTCTTAGACTTTGGTGCAATAGGCGCAAACCGTGCACATATCTTGCACCGAAACTAATATTGTCTCTAAGCACACCAAAGTAAGATTCCATATGACACACGTCATCAAGGAGTTCTATCGGGTGTGTCCATAATTTCTAAGCATATGGTATGTTCCATGCAGACCGTAGATCTATCTTGCATCAAGATTAGCACTATCTCCAAATAGACCAAACCGAGCTTTCACTTGAGCCTTTTACCTAGGAATACCATCGGGTGTGTCCAAAATGGTTTCTTAGCCAATGCTGCATTATGTGCAAACCTTGCACCTTTCCTGCACCGAAAGTAACATGTCTCCAAACAGACCGAAGCAAGATTTCGTATGACACACGTCATCTAGGTGTTTCATCATGTGCTTCCAGATTGTTTTCCAAGCATTTGGTATGTTCCATGCAAACCGTGCACCTATCTTGCATCAAGATTAGCACTGTCTCCAAATAGACCGAACCGAGCAACCACTTGAGCCCCTTCACCTAGGAGTACCAACAAGTGCGTCCAAAATGGTTTTGTAGACTATGGTGCATTAGGTGCAAACTGTGCACCTATTTTGCACCAAAACTAACGTGTTACCAATTGGAACGAAGCGAGATTCCATGTGACACACGTCCTCAAGGAGTTCCATCGGGTGCATCGAAATTGATTTCCAAGCATATGGTATGTTCTATGCAAACCATGCACCTACCTTGCTTAAGGATTAGCACTATCTCCATAGTGACCAAACCAAGCTTCCATTTGAGCCTCTTCACCCAGGAGTACCAAATAGTGCGTCCAAAAAGGTTTCTAGACTATGGTGCATTAAGCACTACCTGTGCACCTATCTTGCACTAAAACTTACAATGTCTACAAACGAACCGAAGCAAGATTCCAATATGACACACGTCATCTAGGATTTCCATTGGGTGCGTCCAAATTGATTTCTAAGCATAGGTTATGTTACATGCAAATCATGCACCTATCTTGCATCAAGATTAGCACTATCTCTAGACAGATCGAACCGAGCCTCCACTTGAGCCTCTTCACCTAGGAGTACCAACAAGTGCTTCCAAAATGGTTTCTTAGACTTTGGTGCATTAGGCGCAAACCGTGCACATATCTTGCACCGAAACTAATACTGTCTCTAAGCACACCAAAGCGAGATTCCATATGACACACGTCATGAAGGAGTTCTATTGGGTGTGTCCAAATTAATTTCTAAGCATATGGTACGTTCTATGTAGACCGTGCATCTATCTTGCATCAAGATTAGCACTATCTCCAAATAGACCAAACTGAGCTTTCACTTGAGCCTTTTACCTAGGAGTACCATCGGGTTCATCCAAAATGGTTTCCTAGCCTATGCTGCATGTGCAAACCTTGCACCTATCCTGCACCAAAACTAACACTGTCTCCAAACAGACCGAAGCAAGATTTCGTATGACACACGTCATCTAGGAGTTCCATCATGTGCTTCCAGATTGTTTTCCAAGCATTTGGTATGTTTCATGCAAACCGTGCACCTATCTTGCATCAAGATTAACACTATCTCCAAACAGACCGAACCGAGCACCTATATTGCACTAAAACTTACAATGTTTACAAACGAACCGAAGCAAGATTCCATATGACACACGTCATCTAGGAGTTCCATTGGGTGCACACAAATTGATTTCTAAGCATATGTTATGTTCCTTGCAAATCATGCACCTATCTTGCATCAAGATTTGCACTGAGCCTCTTCACCGAAGTACCAACAGGTGCTTCCAAAATGGTTTCTTGGACTATGGTGCATTAGGCGCAAACCATGCACATATCTTGCACCAAAACTAACACTATTTCTAAACAAACACAAGTGAGATTCCGTATGACACACGTCATCAAGGAGTTCCATCGGGTGCATCCAAATTGATTTCCAAGCATATGGTATGTTCCATGCAAACCATGCACCTATCTTGCATCAAGATTAGCAATATCTCCAAACAGACCAAACCGAGCTGCCACTTGAGCTTCTTCATCAAGGAGTACAAACAGGTGCGTCAAAAATGGTTTCTTAAACTATGGTGCATTAGGCACAAACTATGCACCTATCTTGCATCGAAACTAACAGTCTCCAAACTGAACGAAGAGAGATTCCATATGACACATGTCATCTAGGAGTTTCATTGGGTGCGTCCAAATTGATTTCTTAACATATGGTACGTTCCATGCAAACTGTACAACTATCTTGCATCAAGATTAGCACTATATCTGAATAGACCAAATCGAGCCTCCACTTGAGCCACTTCAACTACGAGTACCATCGGGTGCGTCTAAAATGGTTTCTTAGCCTATGGTGCATTAGGCGTAAACCGTGCACATATCTTCTACCAAAACTAACACTATCTCTAAACGAACCGAAGCAAGATTCCAAATGACACACGTCATCAAGGAGTCCCATCGGGTGCATCCAAATTTATTTCCAAGCATATGGCATGTTCCATGCAAATCGTGCACCTATCTTCCATCAAGACTAGCACTATCTCTAAACAGACCGAACCGAGCCTCCACTTGAGCCTCTTCACCTAGAAGTACCAACAGGTGCTTCCAAAATAGGTTCTTAGACTTTGGTGCATTAGGCGCAAACCGTGCACATATCTTGCACCGAAACTAATACTACCTCTAAGCACACCAAAGCGAGATTCCATATGACACACGTCATCAAGGAGTTCTATCGGGTGTGTCCAAATCAATTTCTAAGCAAATGGTACGTTCCACGCTGACCGTGCATCTATCTTGCATCAAGATTAGCACTATCTCCAAATAGACCAAACTGAGCTTTCACTTGAGCCTTTTACCTAGGAGTACCATCGGGTTCATCCAAAATGGTTTCCTAGCCTATGCTGCACTATGTGCAAACCTTGCACCTATCTTGCACCGAAACTAACACTGTCTCCAAACAGACCGAAGCAAGATTTCGTATGACACACGTCATCTAGGAGTTCTATCATGTGCTTTCAGATTGTTTTCCAAGCATTTGGTATGTTCCATGCAAACCGTGCACCTATCTTGCATCAAGATTAGCATTATCTCTAAACAGACCGAACCGAGCAACCACTTGAGGCCCTTCACCTAGCAGTACCAACAAGTGCGTCCAAAATGGTTTCTTAGACTATGGTGCATTAGGTGCAAACTGTGCACCTATTTTGCACCGAAACTAACAATGTCTCCAAATGTACCGAAGCGAGATTCCATATGACACACGTCATCAAGGAGTTCCATCGGGTGCATCCAAATTGATTTCCAAGCATACGGTATGTTCCATGCAAACCATCCACCTACCTTAAGTAAGGATTAACACTATCTTCAAACTGACCAAACCAAGCTTCCACTTGAGCCTCTTCACAGAGGAGTACCAAATAGTGCGTCCAAAATGGTTTCTTAGCCTATGGTGCATTAGGCGCAAACTGTGCACCTATCTTGAACTAAAACTTACAATGTCTACAAACGGACAGAAGCAAGATTCCATATGACACACGTCATCTAGGAGTTCCATTGGGTGCGTCCAAATTGATTTGTAAGCATAGGTATGTTCCTTGCAAATTATGCACCTATCTTGCATCAAGATTAGCACTATCTCCAAACAGATCAAACCGAGCTTCCACTTGAGGCTCTTCACCGAAGTACCAACAGATGCTTCCAAAATGGTTTCTTAGACTATGGTGCATTAGGCGCAAACCATGCACATATCTTGCACCGAAACTAACACTGCATCTGAATAGACCAAAGCGAGATTCCATATGACACACATCATCGAGGAGATCCATCGGGTGCATCCAAATTGATTTCCAAGCATATGGTATGTTCCATGCAAACCGTGCACCTATCTTGCATCAAGATTAGCACTATCTCCAAACAGACCGAACCGAGCTTCCACTTGAGCCTCTTCATCTAGGAGTACAAACAGGTGCGTCAAAAATGGTTTTTTAGACTATGGTGCATTAGACACAAACTATGCACCTATCTTGCACCGAAACTAACATTGTCTCCAAACAGATAGAACCGAGATTCCATATGACACATGTCATCTAGGAGTTCCATTGGGTGCGTCCAAATTGATTTCTTAACATATCGTACATTGCATGCAAACTGTGCAACTATCTTGCATCAAGATTAGCACTATATACGAACAGACCAAATCGAGCCTCCACTTGAGCCTATTCAACTACGAGTACCATCGGGTGCGTCTAAAATGGTTTCTTAGCCTATGGTGCATTAGGCGTAAACCGTGCACATATATTCTACCAAAACTAACACTGTCTCTAAACGAACCGAAGCAAGATTCCATATGACACACATCATCAAGGAGTTATCAGGTGCGTCCTAATTGATTTATGAGCATATCGTATGTTCCATGAAAACCGTGCATCTATCTTGCATCAAGACTAGCACTATCTCCAAACAGACCAAACCGAGCTTTCACTTTAGCCCCTTGACCTAGGAATACCATCGGGTGCGTCCAAAATGGTTTCTTATCCTATGGTGCATTGGGTGCAAACCGTGCACCTATCTTGCACCAAAACTAACACTGTCTCCAAACAGACCCAAGCAAGATTCCATATGACACATGTCATCTAGGAGTTCCATCTGGTGCGTCCAAATTGATTTTTGAGCATATGGTATGTTCCTTGCAAATCGTGCACCTATCTTACATCAAGATTAGCACTATCTCTAAACAGACCGAACCGAGCCTCCACTTGAGCCTCTTCTCCTAGGAGTACTAACGGGTGCTTCCAAAATGGTTTCTTAGACTTTGGTGCATTAGGCGCAAACCGTGCACATTTCTTGCACCGAAACAATACTGTCTCTAAGCACACCAAAGCGAGATTCCATATGACACACATCACCAAGGAGTTCTATCGGGTGTGTCCATATTAATTTCTAAACATATGGTATGTTCCATGCAGACTGTGCATCTATCTTGCATCAAGATTAGCACAATCTCGAAAAAGACCAAACCGAGCTTTCACTTGAGCCTTTTAACTAGGAGTACCATCGGGTGCGTCCAAAATGGTTTCTTAGCCTATGCTGCATTATGTGCAATCCTTGCACCTATCTTGCACCGAAACTAACACTATCTCCAAACAGACCGAAGCAAGATTTCGTATGACACACGTCATCTAGGAGGTCCATCATGTGCGTCCAGATTGATTTCCAAGCATTTGGTATGTTCCATGCAAATTGTGCACCTATCTTGCATTAAGATTAGCACTATCTCCAAACAGACTGAACCGAGCATCCAGTAGGAGTACCAACAAGTGCATCCAAAATGGTTTCTTAGACTATGGTGCATTAGGTGCAAACTGTGCACCTATCTTGCACTGAAACTAACAATATCTCCAAATGGACCGAAGCGAGATTCCATATGACACACGTCATCAAGGAGTTCCATCGGGTGCATCCAAATTGATTTCCATGCATATGGTATGTTTCATGCAAACCGTGCACCTATCTTGCATCAAGATTAGCACTATCTACAAACAGACCGAACTGAGCTTCCACTTGAGCCTCTTCATCTAGGAGTACAAACCGGTGCGTCAAAAATGGTTTCTTCGACTATGGTGCATCAGGCACAAACTATGCACCAATCTTGCACCGAAACTAACAATGTTTCTAAACACACCAAAGCAAGATTCCATATGACACACGTCATCAAGGAGTTCCATCGGGTGCATCCAAATTGATTTCCAAGCATATGGTATGTTCCATGCAAACCGTGCACCTATCTTGCATCAAAATTAGAACTATCTCCAAACAGACCGAACCGAGCTTCCACTTGAGCCTCTTCATCTAAGAGTACAAACATGTGTGTCAAAAATGGTTTCTTAGACTATGGTGCATTAGGCACAAACTATGCACCTATCTTGCACCGAAACTAACATTGTCTACAAACAGACCGAACCGAGATTCCATATGACACATGTCATCTAGGAGTTCCATTGGGTGTGTCCAAATTGATTTCTTAACATATGGTACGTTGCATGCAAACTGTGCAACTATCTTGCATCAAGATTAGCACTATATCCGAACAGACCAAATCGAGCCTCCACTTGAGCCTCTTCAACTACGAGTACCATCGTGTGCGTCTAAAATGGTTTCTTGGTCTATGGTGCATTAGGCGTAAACCGTGCACATATCTTCTACCAAAACTAACACTGTCTCTAAACGAACCGAAGCAAGATTCCATATGATACACATCATCAAGGAGTTATATCAGGTGCGTCCTAATTGATTTTTGAGCATATCATATGTTTCATGCAAACCGTGCATCTATCTTGCATCAAGATTAGCACTATCTCTAAACAGACTGAACCGAGCCTCCACTTGAGCCTCTTCACCTAGGAGTACCAACACGTGCTTCCAAAATGGTTTCTTATACTTTGGTGCATTAGGCGCAAACTATGCTCATATCTTGCACCAAAACTAATACTGTCTCTAAGCACACCAAAGCGAGATTCCATATGACACACGTCATCAAGGAGTTCTATCGGGTGTGTCCAAATTAATTTCTAAGCAAATGGTACGTTCCATGCAGACCGTGCATCTATCTTGCATCAAGATTAGCACTTAGATCAAACTGAGCTTTCACTGGAGCCTTTTACCTAGAAGTAGGGTGCATCCAAAATGGTTTGTTAGCCTATGCTGCATTATGTGCAAAACCTTGCACCTATCTTGCACCGAAACTAACACTGTCTCCAAACAGACCAAAGCAAGATTTTGTATGACACACGTCATCTAGGGTTCCATCATTTGCGTCCAGATTGATTTCCAAGCATTTGGTATGTTCCATGCAAACCGTGCACCTATCTTGCATCAAGATTAGCACTATCTCCAAACAGACCTGTCGGTGTTTTCCCCCGGGGGGTCACACCAACGAGTAAATTTGTATGCGTACTCCCTTTTCCAGATGGTGATGCAAAAAGACACAAAGATTTATCCTAGTTTGGGCAAGAGAAGGCCCTACGTCCAGCGGGGGGGAGAGTTTGTATTATTTTGCACCTAAGTGCTTGTACAGGGGTGAATACAAGCGTGGCATGGATGGAGTATGAGTGAATTCGCTCTACTGCGTATGGCTTGTGTGTTCGGTGATGTTGTATCCCGTCCCCTGTATCCGCTCCCGGGCCTCCCCTTTTATAGTTCCAAGGAGAGACCTAGGGTACATGTATAGGCGCCAGAGCAGGGGTCGATAGAGGTATGGCGCGCTGACCTACTCGAGGCCTCCGTACCGGCGTGGTTTCGAGCCGTCTTGTCCCGGTAGCTTGATGATGATTACGCGTGCCCCGGTATCCCGCTCTGCGCGCCGTCCTGGGCCTGTTTATCTGTTGCATGCTTGTACGTCGCGGCAGCATCTGCGTAGGAGTGGTTGAGGCGCTGTCACTCGACGCTCGACCCTTCCTTGGGAAGGAAACATGTCTACTCGAGGGTCAGGTACCGTATAACGCCTGGCTAGCGAGAGAGCTAACCTTGGGCGTCTCGAGGGGGGTTTTGATTAGACATCTTGACCCATTCCCTGCAACCTGTCGCGCTCTAGCTTATTTGGTGGGGAAGGCTGCAAAAAGAATGACGAGACGGATGCCTGTTCCCTATCACGCTTCCCGTGACTGGCGGGTTAGGTGAGAACGCGACAGGCGCATTAAATGCCCTGGTTCCCGTGCCTGCGTCAGGCGGCGGACGGCGTCCTTGCGCTCGATGCCTTCTGATTCGCTCGAGCCTGTTTCCGTGTTCGACGGTAGATGGTGCTCGAGCCCTGATCGATTCGCAGGACGCTCTTTCCGTGTTCGAGACTATGACCGTCGAGGACCGTACGCGTGGCTAGGCAGAGCGTCGAGTCGGAGGCCTCGACTTGCGTATGGGCACTCTCGTTATGCACATCAGTTGGGGTACCCCTTACTGATATCCTCGATAAGACCGAACCGAGCATCCACTTGAGCCCCTTCACCTAGGAGTACCAACAATTGCGTCCAAAATGGTTTCTTAGACTATGGTGCATTAGGTACAAACTATGCACCTATCTTGCACCGAAACTAGCAATGTCTCCAAATGGACCGAAGCGAGATTCCATATGACACACGTCATCAAGGAGTTCCATCAGGTGCATCCAAATTGATTTCCACGCATATGGTTTGTTCCATGCAAACCATGCATCTACCTTGCATAAGGATTAGCACTATCTCCAAACTGACCGAACCAAGTTTCCACTTGAGCCACTTCACCTAGGAGTACCAAATAGTGCGTCCAAAATGGTTTCTTAGACTATGGTGCATTAGGCGCAAACTGTGCACCTATCATGCACTAAAACTTACAATGTCTACAAACGGACAGAAGCAAGATTCCATATGACACACGTCAGCTAGGAGTTCCATTGGGTGCGTCCAAATTGATTTCTAAGCAAATGGTATGTTCCTTGCACATCATGCACCTATCTTGCATCAATATTAGCGCTATCTCCAAATAGATCAAACCGAGCTTCCACTTGAGTCTCTTCACCGAAGTACCTATAGGTGCTTCCAAAATGGTTTCTTAGACTATGGTGCATTAGGCGCAAACCCTGCACATATCTTGCACCAAAACTAACACTGTTTCTAAACAGACCAAAGCGAGATTCCATATGACACATGTCATGAAGGAGTTCCATCGGGTGCATCCAAATTGATTTCCAAAGATATGGTATGTTCCATGCAAACCGTGCAACTATCTTGCATCAAGATTAGCACTATCTCCAAACAGACCGAATCGAGCATCCACTTCAGCCCCTTCACCTAGGAGTACCAACAAGTGTGTCCAAAATGGTTTCTTAGACTAAGGTGCATTAGGTGCAAACTATGCACCTATCTTGCACCGAAACTAACAATGTCTCTAAATGGACCGAAGCGAGATTCCAAATGACACACGTCATCATGGAGTTCCATTGGGTGCATCCAAATTGATTTCCAAGCATATGGTATGTTCCATGCAAACCATGCTCCTACCTTGCATAAGGTTTAGCACTATCTCCAAACTGACCGAACCAAGCCTCCATTTGAGCCTCTTCACCCAGGAGTACCAAATAGTGCGTCCAAAATGGTTTCTTAGACTATGGTGCATTAGGCGCAAAATGTGCACCTATCTTGCACTAAAACTTACATTGTCTACAAACAGACCGAAGCAAGATTCCATATGACACACGTCATCTAGGAGTTCCATTGGGTGCGTCCAAACTGATTTCTAAGCATATGGTATGTTCCTTGCAAATTATGCACCTATCTTGCATCAAGATTAGCACTATCTCCAAATAGATCAAACCGAGCTTCCACTTGAGCCTCTTCACTGAAGTACCAATAGGTGCTTCCAAAATGGTTTCTTAGACTATGGTGCATTAGGCGCAAACCATGCACATATCTTGCACCGAAACTAACACTATTTCTAAACAGACCAAAGCGAGATTCCATATGACACACGTCATCAAGGAGTTCCATCGGGTGCATCCAAATTGATTTCCAAGCATATGGTATGTTCCATGCAAACCATGCACCTATCTTGCATCAAGATTAGCACTATCTCCAAACAGATCGAACCGAGCATCCACTTGAGCCCCTTCACCTAGGAGTACCAACAAGTGTGTCCAAAATGGTTTCTTAGACAAAGGTGCATTAGGTGCAAACTGTGCACCTATCTTGCACCGAAACTAACAATGTCTCTAAATGGACCGAAGCGAGATTCCAAATGACACACATCATTAAGGAGTTCCATTGGGTGCATCTAAATCGATTTCCAAGCATATGGAATGTTCCGTGCAAACCATGCACCTACCTTGCATAAGGATTAGCACTATCTCCAAACTGACCGAACCAAGCCTCCACTTGAGCCTCTTCACTCAGGAGTACCAAATAGTGCGTCCAAAATGGTTTCTTAGACTATGGTGCATTAGGCGCAAACTGTGCACCTATCTTGCATTAAAACTTACAATGTCTACAAACGGACCGAAGCAAGATTCCATATGACACACGTCATCTAGGAGTTCCATTGGGTGTATCCAAACTAATTTTTAAGCATATGGTATGTTCCATGCAAACCGTGCACCTATCTTGCATCAAGATTAGCACTATCTCCAAACAGACCGAACCGAGCATCCACTTGAGCCCCTTCACATATGAGTACCAACAAGGGCGTCCAAAATGGTTTCTGAGACTATGGTGCATTAGGTGCAAACTGTGCACCTATCTTGCACCAAAACTAACAATGTCTCCAAATGGACCGAAGCGAGATTCCAAATGACACACATCATCAAGGAGTTCCCTTGGGTGCATGCAAATTGATTTCTAAGCATATGGTATGTTTCATGCAAATCATGCACCTACCTTGAATAAGGATTAGCACTATCTCCAATCTGACCAAACCGAGCTTCCACATGAGCCTATTCACCCAGGACTACCAAATAGTGCGTCCAAAATGGTTTCTTAGACTATGGTGCATTAGGCGCATACTGTGCACCAATCTTGCACTAAAACTTACAATGTCTACAAACGGACCGAAGCAACATTCCATATGACACACGTCATCTAGGAGTTCCATTGGGTGCGTCCAAACTGATTTCTAAGCATATGGTATGTTCCATGCAAACCGTGCACCTATCTTGCATCAAGATTAGCACTATCTCCAAACAGGCCGAACCGAGCTTCCACTTGGGCCTCTTCATCTAGGAGTACAAACAAATTTGTCAAAAATGGTTTCTTAGACTATGGTGCATTAGGCACAATCTATGCACCTATCTTGCACCGAAACTAACATTGTCTCTAAACAGACCGAAGCGAGATTGCATATGACACACGTCATCTAGCAGTTTCATTGGGTGCGTCCAAATTGATTTCTTAACATATGGTACGTTGCAGGCAAACTGTGCAACTATCTTGCATGAAGATTAGCACTATATCCGAACATACTAAATCGACCCTCCACTTGAGCCTCTTCAACTACGAGTACCATCGGGTGCGTCTAAAATGGTTTCTTAGCCTATGGTGCATTAGGCGTAAACCGTGAACATATCTTCTACCAAAACTAACACTATCTCTAAACGAACCGAAGCAAGATTCCATATGACACAAATCATTAAGGAGTTATACCAGGTGCGTCCTAATTGATTTCTAAGCATATCGTATGTTCCATGCAAACTGTGCATCTATCTTGCATCAAGATTAGCACTACCTCCAAACAGATCGAACCGAGCATCCACTTGAGCCCCTTCACCTAGGAGTACCAACAAGTGTGTCCAAAATGGTTTCTTAGACTAAGGTGCATTAGGTGCAAATTGTGAACCTATCTTGCACCAAAACTAACAATGTCTCCAAATGGACCGAAGCAAGATTACAAATGACACACGTCATCAAGGAGTTCCATTGGGTGCATCCAAATTGATTTCCAAGCATATGGTATGTTCCATGCAAACCATGCACCTATCTTGCATAAGGATTAGCACTATCTCCAAACTGACCGAACCAAGTTTCCACTTGAGCCACTTCACCTAGGAGTACCAAATAGTGCGTCCAAAATGGTTTCTTAGACTTTGGTGCATTAGGCGCAAACTGTGCACCTATCATGCACTAAAACTTACAATGTCTACAAACGGACAGAAGCAAGATTCCATATGACACACGTCAGCTAGGAGTTCCATTGGGTGCGTCCAAATTGATTTCTAAGCAAATGGTATGTTCCTTGCACATCATGCACCTATCTTGCATCAATATTAGCGCTATCTCCAAATAGATCAAACCGAGCTTCCACTTGAGTCTCTTCACCGAAGTACCTATAGGTGCTTCCAAAATGGTTTCTTAGACTATGGTGCATTAGGCGCAAACCCTGCACATATCTTGCACCAAAACTAACACTGTTTCTAAACAGACCAAAGCGAGATTCCATATGACACATGTCATGAAGGAGTTCCATCGGGTGCATCCAAATTGATTTCCAAAGATATGGTATGTTCCATGCAAACCGTGCAACTATCTTGCATCAAGATTAGCACTATCTCCAAACAGACCGAATCGAGCATCCACTTCAGCCCCTTCACCTAGGAGTACCAACAAGTGTGTCCAAAATGGTTTCTTAGACTAAGGTGCATTAGGTGCAAACTATGCACCTATCTTGCACCGAAACTAACAATGTCTCTAAATGGACCGAAGCGAGATTCCAAATGACACACGTCATCATGGAGTTCCATTGGGTGCATCCAAATTGATTTCCAAGCATATGGTATGTTCCATGCAAACCATGCTCCTACCTTGCATAAGGTTTAGCACTATCTCCAAACTGACCGAACCAAGCCTCCATTTGAGCCTCTTCACCCAGGAGTACCAAATAGTGCGTCCAAAATGGTTTCTTAGACTATGGTGCATTAGGCGCAAAATGTGCACCTATCTTGCACTAAAACTTACATTGTCTACAAACAGACCGAAGCAAGATTCCATATGACACACGTCATCTAGGAGTTCCATTGGGTGCGTCCAAACTGATTTCTAAGCATATGGTATGTTCCTTGCAAATTATGCACCTATCTTGCATCAAGATTAGCACTATCTCCAAATAGATCAAACCGAGCTTCCACTTGAGCCTCTTCACTGAAGTACCAATAGGTGCTTCCAAAATGGTTTCTTAGACTATGGTGCATTAGGCGCAAACCATGCACATATCTTGCACCGAAACTAACACTATTTCTAAACAGACCAAAGCGAGATTCCATATGACACACGTCATCAAGGAGTTCCATCGGGTGCATCCAAATTGATTTCCAAGCATATGGTATGTTCCATGCAAACCATGCACCTATCTTGCATCAAGATTAGCACTATCTCCAAACAGATCGAACCGAGCATCCACTTGAGCCCCTTCACCTAGGAGTACCAACAAGTGTGTCCAAAATGGTTTCTTAGACAAAGGTGCATTAGGTGCAAACTGTGCACCTATCTTGCACCGAAACTAACAATGTCTCTAAATGGACCGAAGCGAGATTCCAAATGACACACATCATTAAGGAGTTCCATTGGGTGCATCTAAATCGATTTCCAAGCATATGGAATGTTCCGTGCAAACCATGCACCTACCTTGCATAAGGATTAGCACTATCTCCAAACTGACCGAACCAAGCCTCCACTTGAGCCTCTTCACTCAGGAGTACCAAATAGTGCGTCCAAAATGGTTTCTTAGACTATGGTGCATTAGGCGCATACTGTGCACCAATCTTGCACTAAAACTTACAATGTCTACAAACGGACCGAAGCAACATTCCATATGACACACGTCATCTAGGAGTTCCATTGGGTGCGTCCAAACTGATTTCTAAGCATATGGTATGTTCCATGCAAACCGTGCACCTATCTTGCATCAAGATTAGCACTATCTCCAAACAGGCCGAACCGAGCTTCCACTTGGGCCTCTTCATCTAGGAGTACAAACAAATTTGTCAAAAATGGTTTCTTAGACTATGGTGCATTAGGCACAATCTATGCACCTATCTTGCACCGAAACTAACATTGTCTCTAAACAGACCGAAGCGAGATTGCATATGACACACGTCATCTAGCAGTTTCATTGGGTGCGTCCAAATTGATTTCTTAACATATGGTACGTTGCAGGCAAACTGTGCAACTATCTTGCATGAAGATTAGCACTATATCCGAACATACTAAATCGACCCTCCACTTGAGCCTCTTCAACTACGAGTACCATCGGGTGCGTCTAAAATGGTTTCTTAGCCTATGGTGCATTAGGCGTAAACCGTGAACATATCTTCTACCAAAACTAACACTATCTCTAAACGAACCGAAGCAAGATTCCATATGACACAAATCATTAAGGAGTTATACCAGGTGCGTCCTAATTGATTTCTAAGCATATCGTATGTTCCATGCAAACTGTGCATCTATCTTGCATCAAGATTAGCACTACCTCCAAACAGATCGAACCGAGCATCCACTTGAGCCCCTTCACCTAGGAGTACCAACAAGTGTGTCCAAAATGGTTTCTTAGACTAAGGTGCATTAGGTGCAAATTGTGAACCTATCTTGCACCAAAACTAACAATGTCTCCAAATGGACCGAAGCAAGATTACAAATGACACACGTCATCAAGGAGTTCCATTGGGTGCATCCAAATTGATTTCCAAGCATATGGTATGTTCCATGCAAACCATGCACCTATCTTGCATAAGGATTAGCACTATCTCCAAACTGACCGAACCAAGTTTCCACTTGAGCCACTTCACCTAGGAGTACCAAATAGTGCGTCCAAAATGGTTTCTTAGACTATGGTGCATTAGGCGCAAACTGTGCACCTATCATGCACTAAAACATACAATGTCTACAAACGGACAGAAGCAAGATTCCATATGACACACGTCAGCTAGGAGTTCCATTGGGTGCGTCCAAATTGATTTCTAAGCAAATGGTATGTTCCTTGCACATCATGCACCTATCTTGCATCAATATTAGCGCTATCTCCAAATAGATCAAACCGAGCTTCCACTTGAGTCTCTTCATCGAAGTACCTATAGGTGCTTCCAAAATGGTTTCTTAGACTATGGTGCATTAGGCGCAAACCCTGCACATATCTTGCACCAAAACTAACACTGTTTCTAAACAGACCAAAGCGAGATTCCATATGACACATGTCATGAAGGAGTTCCATCGGGTGCATCCAAATTGATTTCCAAAGATATGGTATGTTCCATGCAAACCGTGCAACTATCTTGCATCAAGATTAGCACTACCTCCAAACAGATCGAACCGAGCATCCACTTGAGCCCCTTCACCTAGGAGTACCAACAAGTGTGTCCAAAATGGTTTCTTAGACTAAGGTGCATTAGGTGCGTCCAAATTGATTTCTAAGCATATGGAATGTTCCTTGCAAATCATGCACCTATCTTGCATCAAGATAAGCACTATCTCCAAATAGATCAAACTGAGCTTCCACTTGAGCCTCTTCACCGAAGTACCAACAGGTGCTTCCAAAATGGTTTCTTAGACTATGGTGCATCAGGCGCAAACCATGCACATATCTTACACCGAAACTAACACTATTTCTAAACAGACCAAAGCGAGATTCCATATGACACACGTCATCAAGGAGTTCCATCGGGTGCATCCAAATTGATTTCCAAGCATATGGCATGTTCCATGCAAACCATGCACCTATCTTGCATCGAAACTAACATTGTCACCAAACAGACCGAAGCGAGATTCCATATGACACACATCATCTAGGATTTCCATTGGGTGCGTCCAAATTGATTTCTTAACATATGGTACGTTGCATGCAAACAGTGCAACTATCTTGCATCAAGATAGGCCCTATATCTGAACAGACGAAATCGAGCCTCCACTTGACCCTCTTCAACTACGAGTACCATCAGGTGCGTCTAAAATGGTTTCTTAGCCTATGGTGCATCTGGCGTAAACCGTGCACATATCTTCTACCAAAACTAACACTGTCTCTAAACGATGCGAAGGAAGATTCCATATGACACACTTCATCAAGGAGTTATATCAGGTGTGTCCTAATTGATTTCTGAGCATATCGTATGTTCCATGCAAACCGTGCATCTATCTTGCATCAAGATTAGCACTATCTCCAAACAGACCAAACCTTTCACTTGAGCCCCTTGACCTAGGAGTACCGTCGGGTGCATCCAAAATGGTTTCTTATCCTATGGTGCATTAGGTGAAAACCGGTTACCTATCTTGCACCGAAACTAACACTGTCTCTAAACAGACCAAATTGAGATTCTATACGACACATGTCATCTAGGAGTTCCATCTGGTGCGTCCAAATCGATTTATGAGCATATGGTATGTTCCATGCAAATCGTGCACCTATCTTTCATCAAGATTAGCACTATCTCTAAACAGACCAAACCAAGCCTCTACTTGAGCCTCTTCACCTAGGAGTACCAGTAGGTGTTTCCAAATGGTTTCTTAAACTTTGGTGCATTAGGCGCAAACCGTGCACATATCTTGCACCAAAACTAATACTGTCTCTAAGCACACTAAAGCGAGATTCCATATGACACATGTCATCAAGGAGTTCTATTGGGTGTGTCCAAATTAATTTCTAAGCATATAGTACGTTCAATGCAGACCGTGCATCTATCTTGCATCAACATTAGCACTATCTCCAAATAGACGAAACCGAGCTTTCACTTAAGCCTTTTACCTAGGAGTACCATCGGGTGCGTCTGAAATGGTTTCTTAGCCTATGCTGCATTATGTGCAAACCTTACACCAATCTTGCACCAAAACTAACACTGTCTCCAAACAGACCGAAGCAACATTTTGTATGACACACGTCATCTAGGAGTTCCATCATGTGCATTTAGTTGTTCCATGCTAACGGTGCACCTATCTTGCATCAAGATTAGCACTGTCTCCAAACAGACCGAACCGAGCATCCACTTGAGCCCCTTCACCTAGGAGTACCAACATGTGCGTCCAAAATGGTTTCTTAGACTACGGTGCATTAGGTGCAAACTGTGCACCTATCTTGCATCAAGATTAGCACTATCTTGTCATATTCAAAACCGGGTGGTTGCTCAACATAAACTTCTTCATTGATATAGCCATTGAGAAATGCACTCTTTACATCCATTTGATATAACTTGATATTATGTGGACAAACATAGGCCAACAAGATCCTAATTGCTTCCAATCTTGCAACCGGGGCATATGTTTCACCAAAGTCAAGACCTTCAACTTGAGTATAGCCTTGTGCTACCAATCTTGCTTTGTTCCTTACAACTATCCCATCTTGATCTTGCTTGTTGCAGAAGACGCATCTAGTATCAATGGTATTATGATCACTAGGCCTCCCAACTAATTCCCATACTTGATTTCTCTTGAAATTGTTAAGCTCTTCATGCATAGCATTAACCCAATCAACATCTCTCAATGCTTCATCAATCTTCTTTGGCTCAATGTGAGACACAAAGGAGAAATGCTCACAAAATAATGCTAATCTTGATCTAGTTTGCACTCCTCTTTGAATGTCACTAATGATATGATCCAATGGATGATCTCTTGCAATATTTGTTGGTTGGAGTATTTGCACTTGATTGCTTGCACTTGGTTGATCATGAGATGATGTACTAGCTTGTTGATCTTGCACTTGTGTACCACTTGTACTAGCTTGATTTTGATCATGAGAACCACTAGCTTGCACATTAGAGGTAGGAAGCACTTGATCTTTGTCATCTTCAACATCAATCACCTCTCTAGGCCTTAAATCACCAATATCCATGTTCTTCATTGCATCGGCCAATTTAGTGCCTCTCACATCATCTATATTCTCATCTTCCTCTTGAGAGCCATTGGTTTCGTCAAACTCAACATCATGCACCTCTTCAAGAGTACCACTAGCCAAATTCCAAACTCTATAAGCTTTGCTAGTAGTAGAGTAACCAAGCAAGAAGCCTTCATCACATTTCTTTTCAAATTTGCTCAATCTAGTGCCTTTCTTCAATATGTAGCATTTGCAACCAAAAACCTGAAAGTATGCAATGTTGGGCTTTCTACCATTCAAGAGCTCATATGGTGTCTTCTCCATCATTGGGTGACAATAGAGTCGGTTGCTATTGTAGCAAGCCGTGTTGATTGCTTCGGCCCAAAAAGAATGACTCACATTGTATTCACTCAACATTGATCTTGCCATGTCAATCAAGGTTCTATTCTTTCTCTCTACAAGACCATTTGATTGTGGAGTGTACTTGGCCGAGAATTGATGCCTAATGCCAAATTCATCACAAAGCTCATCAACTCTTGTGTTCTTGAATTCACTTCCATTGTCACTTCTCACTTTCTTGATGGTTGTTTCAAACTCATTGTGTATTCTCTTGACAAATGATTTGAAAGTTGCAAAAGCATCACTCTTGTCATTGGAAATGCTCAAGTCATTGGATATAGCAATTTTACCAAGCCCTTTGACCTTCGCTTTGCCATTGTCACCAAATGTGATACTATCAACACCATTGTCATCATTTGGATTGATTGAATTGAACATTCTTGAATCACCGGTCATGTGTTGTGTGCACCCACTATCAAGTACCCAATGCCTTCCTCCGGCTTTATAATTTACCTACAAAACAAATCAATATTTCTTAGGTACCCATACTTGTTTGGGTCCTTGGAGGTTAGTAACTAAGCATTTTGGTACCCAAATGCCCTTCTTCTTTGGACCCACAATTGGTGTACCAACAAACTTAGCATGCACACCATTCTCACCCTTGGTAAGCACATAACAAGAATCAAATGGAATGTAAGATACATTAGCATTTTTGTTGTTTTTGTTCACTTTATTGCAATTAAGCTCTAGGTGCCTAACTTGCTTGCATTTGTTGCAATACCAACCATTGCTCTTCACAAAGCTAGTCTTGTGAGTTGCAAAGGCCGCCTTACCTTTCTAGGGGGTATAGCCTAATCCCTCTTTGTTGAGAGAAAACCTTTGGCTACCCAAACACTTTAGCAAGCGGGCCTCACCACCATAGGCCTTGCCTAGGGCGTGAGTGAGCTCATCCACCTCTCTCTTGAGAGTCTCATTCTCAACCTTTAGTGAGGTATCACAAGTGACACTAACACTAGAAGTAGAGGTAGAGTTGGTGGTGGTGGATGAAGACCTACAAGAAGATTTAGTGGCAACAACAATAGGTGGGTTGGGTGATTCTTTAATTAAGTCACATGTTGTGCCCACATCACATGATACAACAACCTTTTCCCTGTTCTCTTCTAACAACAAGGAGTGAGCTTTCTCAAGCTTGGTGTGAGCCTTGCCAAGCTTCTCATGGGCTTCCACTAGCCTCTCATGATTAGCATTGAGCTCATCAAAGGATTGCTCAAGAGCTTTTAACTTCTTGGGCAATTCTTTGCACTTCTTGTTTTTAGATTGAATGAGAGATTCAGCTTGTTCTAACATGTCCATGAGTTGTTCATTAGTGAATTCATTTTCATCATCACTATCACTATGATGTTCATGTTCAGTTTCACTTTCATCATATTGTACCTTGTGGCCCTTGGCCATGAAGCATGAAGGAGTGTCGAAGAGTGATGGCTTGTTGATAGCAATGCTTGCAAATGCCTTCTTTTCGGATGATTTGTCATCATCGCTTGAGTCATCATCCGAAGAGGCATCACTATCCCATGTCACAACATAGGATCCACCCTTATTCTTCTTCTTGAAGACCATCTTCTTCTCTTTCTTTTCTTTCTTCTCCTTCTTGTTCCTCTTGTTATGCTCATCATTGTCACTATTGTAAGGACAATCCGCCACAATATGATCGGGGCTCTTGCACTTGTAGCATAGCCTCACATATTCCTTGTTCTTGGAGTTGTCCCTTCTCTTCCTTGTATGGTAGCCCTTTTCCTTCATCATCTTGCCAAACTTGCGGATAAAGAGTGCTAGTGCTTCATCATCACTATCATCATTGGAACACTCCTCATCACTTGATTCTTCCTTGTTCTTGCTCTTGGATGAAGAGCTAGCTTTGAATGCTACACTCTTCTTCTTCTTATCATCATCATCCTTCTTCATGACCTCATCATCATCATTGTCATTATACTGATCTTTGGTCATGACATCTCCAAGTACCTCATTCGGAGATACACCTGTCAATCCACCTCTAAAGATGATTGTTCTCAATGTCTTGAACCTCTTGGGCAAGCACATCAAGAACTTTTGAATGAAGTCCTCATCCTTCACTTTCTCACCAAGGCCCTTGAGGTCATTGATAATGACTTGGAGCCTATAGAACATTTTCGGAATTGACTCATCATCCTTCATATTGAAGTTTGATAGCTTGTCCTTGAGCATGTACAACTTGGCACTTTTTACCGTTGTAGTGCCCTCATTTGTTTCTTCTAGCCTTGTCCACACTTCACTTGCCTTCTCAAGATCTTTGACTTGTTCAAATACCTTTGAATCAATGCCATTATAGTTGTGTTGAGAGCCATTGTATTGCATTGCTTGTTTGCTCTCTCATTGTCGGTGGGGTTAGCGGGGTCAAGGATCACAAAATCATTCTCCATGACTTCCCACACTCTATCATTGATTGATCCAAGATACATTTTCATTTTTCTCTTCCAATAGTCAAAAGAACTTGTGCCATCAAAGAACGGTGGTTTGTCCCCAACATGGTTGAACACTATTTGAGCCATAATTTGAGCACTGAGGTTGTTAAGCCTTCACAAAACGGTGACCACGGCTCCGATACCACTTGAAAGGGCCTAATATGGCTAGAGGGGGGTGAATAGCCTATTTAAAAATCTACAAACTCACTAGTGCAAGAGGTTAGTAGATAACAAGCATAGCTTTTTGCTCTAGCTCTAAAGGGGTGTTTGCCAGCCACCTATCCAACAATTCTAGTTGCTATGATCACTATGCACACAAGAGCTATGTCACTACTTACACTAGAGAGCTATCTAAAGTTTCTATACAAGTAAGTAAGCTACTCTAGTTTGCGGGAATGTAAGAGAGATAGTTTGATCTTTATACCACCACATAGAGGGGATGAACCAATCAATAATATGAAGTCCAATCACCGGGAGAAATCCAATGAACAATCACAATGTAGACACACAATTTTCTCCCGAGGTTCGCGTGCTTGCTGGCACGCTAGGTCCCTGTTGTCTCGACCAACACTTAGTGGTTCGGCGGCCAAGAGGTGTAGCACGAACGTCGTCCTCACTAGGACACCGCAAGAACTGACCCACAAGTGAGGTAACTCAATGACACGAGCAATCCACTAAAGTTACCTTTCGGCTCTCCACAAGGAAGGTACAAGACCCCTCACAATCACCAGGAGATGTCCACGAATAATCACCAACTCGTGCCAATGCTCCTCCGCTGCTTCAAGCCGTCTAGGTGGCGGCAACCACCAAGAGTAACAAGAAAAACCACAGCCAAATCGATCCCCAAGTGCCACTAGATGCAATCACTCAAGCAAATGCACTTGGAATCACTCCCAATCTCACAAAGATGAATAATCTATGAAGGAGATGAGAGGGAGGTGTTTGCTTAAGCTCACAAGGATTAAAGTATGCTAGAATGCCAAGAGAGTGAGCCCTAAGCCAGCCAACAACTATTTATAAGCTCCTCAAAATAAATAGAGCCGTTGGCTCTATCACTAGGCTAAAAACGGGGTCACCTGACGAACCGCAGGGGCACCGGACGCTCAACCCATGTGTCCGGTGCTCCAGAAACAGCCACGTGTTGCCCTATCCACTTTCGCGCGTTGATCTCTAACGGTCACCTGCAGAGCACCGGACGCACTCAAGTTGGCACCGGACGCGTCCGGTACTCACCGGACTTAAACTCAGGGAGGTCTGCAAACTCGCGGGGTCACCAGACGCTGAGCACGGACCGTTCGGTGCTCACTGGTCTCATACCTAGAGAGCATTGCAAAAGCGCAGAACACTGGACTCAAAACACCGGACGCTCAAACAGGGTCTAACCTGCGTCCGGTGCTGGGCGTCTGGTGCCTAACCCTAGTTGAGCTAGGCACTGCCTACACACCGGACGCACAGACACAGCGTCTGGTGCCTCTGAGCCAGCGTCTTCTCTAATTTTCCCACTGGTGCAATAGAAAAATTGGACGTCATTTTCTCAAAAAAGCGCCGAATCCCGCCGAGCAAGCTCGGCCAGAGGGGGAGAGGAACCCATCCTCTCTCTACCCTTCAAACTCCACCTCCTTTTCAAAGTTTGCCAACACCACAATGTGTAAACCAACATGTGCACGTGTGTTAGCATTTTCACAAATATTTTCTTCAAAGGAGTTCAGTTAGCTCACTAGGTTCTATATGCATGCACATGAATAATGACACCTAGTGGCACTTGAGAACCGCTTAGCCAAAGAATTCCCCTCTTTATAGTATGGCTATCTATCCGAAATGTGATCACACCCTCTATGGTGTCTTGATCACCAAAACCAAAACCCTAAGCAATACCTTTGCCTTGATCTCCATAGGGTTTTGTTTTTCTCTTTCTTCTTTTCCAAGTAGAGCACTTGATCATCTTGTGGTCATCACCATCATCACCATGATCATCTCTTGCTCCATCACTTGGCATGTACCAACCTCATTAAGTCTACACACACTTAGTATAGAGGTTAGTACTAGGGTTTCATCAATTATCCAAAACCAAACTAGGGCTTTCAACAGTTTGCGCCTAATGCACCATAGTCTAAGAAACCATTTTGGACGCACCTGTTGGTACTCCTAGGTGAAGAGGCTCAAGTGGAAGCTCAGTTCGGTCTTTTTGGAGATAGTGCTAATCTTGATGCAAGATAGGTGCATGGTTTGCATGGAACGTACCATATGCTCAAAAATCAATTTGGACACACTAGATGGAAGACCTAGATGACGTGTGTCATATGGATCTCGCTTTGGTCTGTTTGGAGACAGTGTTGGTTTCGGTGCAAGATATGTGCACGATTTGCACCTAATGCACCATAGGCTGAGAAACCATTTTAGATGCACCTAATGGTACTCCTTGGTGAAGAGGCTCAAGTGGAAACTCGATGTGGTCTATTTGGAGATAGTGCTAATCTTGATGCAAGATAGGTGTACAGTTTGCATGGAAAGTACCATATGCTCAGAAATAAATTTGGACGCACCTGAAGGAACTCGTAGATGACGTGTGTCATATGGAATCTCGCTTTGGTCCGTTTGAAGATAGTGTTAGTTTTGGTGCAAGATAGGTGCACAGTTTGCGCATAATGCACCATAGTCTAAGAAACAATTTTGGAAAATCTGTTGGTACTCAAAGGTGAAGAGGCTCAAGTAGAAGCTTGGTCCGGTCTGTTTGGAGATAGTGCTAATCTTGATGTAAGATAGGTGCATGGTTTGCATGGAACATACCATATGCTCAGAAATCAATTTGGACGCACTCGATGGAACTCCTAGATGATGTGTGTCATATGGTATCTCACTTTGGTTTGTTTGGAGACAGTGTTAGTTTCGCTGCAAGATAGGTGCACAGTTTGCTCTTAATGCACCGAAGTCTAAGAAACCATTTTGGACGCATCTATTGGTATTTCTAGGTGAAGACGCTAAAGTGGAAGCTCGGTTTAGTCTATTTTGAGATTGTGCTAATCTTAATGCAAGATAGGTGCATAGTTTGCACGGGACATACCATATTCCCAGAAATCAATTTGGACACACCCGATGGAACTTAGATGACGTTTGTCATATGGAGTCTCGCTTCGATCTGTTTGGAGACAGTGTTAGTTTCGGTACAAGATAGGTGCACAGTTTGTGCCTAATGCACAATAGGCTAAGAAACGATATTGGACGCACCCGATTGCACTCATAGGTAAAGGGGCTTAAGTGAATGCTCGGTTTGGTCTGTTTGGAGATAGTGCTAATCTTGATGTAAGATAGGTGCACGGTTTGCATAGAATGTACCATATGCTTAGAAATCAGTTTGGATGCACCCGACAGAACTCTTAAATGATGTGTGTCATATGGAATCTCACTTCCGTCCACATGGAGATAGTGTTAGTTTCGGTGCAAGATAGGTGCTCGGTGTGCATGAAACATACCATATGCTTGAAAATCAATTTGGACACACCCGATGGTACTCCTTGGTGAAGTGGCTCAAGTGAAAGCTCGGTTCAGTCCATTTGGAGATAGTGCTACTCTTGATGCAAAATAGGTGCACAGTTTACATGAAACGTACCATATGCTTGAAAATCAATTTGGACGCACCTGATGGAAGTCCTAGATGACGTGTTTCATATTTTTTTAGATAATGGATAAAAATCCGGCTTCATCTACCGAAGTAGAATCAGGCCTCTTATTACACAAACCACGCTCAAGAAAATCAAAAAATAACCACGTTCTGACAACCTAAAAAAACAGAAAGACTAAAGTAGATCAATTCTTCTAGTTGTAGACCATCCATTAGAACCAAAGAAGCGGAGGGCAGCAACTTCGATATGTTGACAGACTTGGATTAAGCTGATTCTTCAAATCTTCACACCTTTGTAGCTTTGCCCACTGGCGTAGCCAATGTGTTCCCCTAAATAGAACCTGCAAAAAAGTTTTTGGTCTACCTTTGTCAAATACCACTTCATTTCTCGTGAGCCAGATTGACCAACAAAGGGCGGCTGCTGCTATTAACATCAAATTATTTTGATTACCACTTCCCACTTTTGACCAATGATTAAATAAATCATCAATAGTATGGGGAGGTGGAATGCCAAAAAGTAAATGAACCCAACGCCACAGGAATTTTGCATAGTAACAATCGAGAAAAAGGTGTTGGATAGATTCTGGTAAGTAGCAAAAGCCACACCTTTTATCTCCCTCCCAATTTCGCCTAGCTAGGTTATCTTTAGTTAAGGTTACACCTAGTTTTAGGTACCACAAAAATATTTTAATTTTTGTAAGTATCTTTACATGCCAGATATCCTATGACACTCTAACACCATTATTAATTAGAGCGGCATACATAGATTTTACTGAGAATCTCCCTGATGAATTAGTGACCAAGTGAAGGTATTTGTACCCTCCTGGAGGTTCACCTCTAGTAAAGAATTAACAATTCTATGCCAATCCCTCATATTCCTCCCAACTATGTTTCTACGGAAAGAGATATTTAACGGGACCGAACTGAGCACATTGGACACAATATCCTATTTCCTTCTTACTAGATGAAAGAGATCTGGGAACCTCTCTTTAAGTGGATGGTTTCCAAGCCATTTGTCTTCCCAGAAGCGAACCTGCGAACCATCTCCCACTTTGAAAGACCCTAGACTCATAAAGGTCTCTTTAACATTCATCAATCCTTTCCAAAAGTGAGAATCAGACGCCTTTTTAACATAGGCCCCTAACAGTTTGTTTTTTAAATGACGTGTTTCATATAGAATCTCGTTTCGGTCCATTTGGAGACAGTGTTAGTTTTGGTGCAAGATAGGTGCATAGTTTGTGCCTAATGCACCATAGCCTAAGAAACCATTTTGGGCGCACCTGTTGGTACTCCTAGATGAAGAGGCTCAAGTGCAAGCTGGGTTCGGTCTGCTTAGAGATACTGCTAATCTTGATGCAAAATAGGTGCATGGTTTGCATGGAACGTACCATATGCTCAGAAATCAATTTGGACGCACCTGATGGAACTCCTAGATGACGTGTGTCATATGCAATCTCGGTTTGGTCTGTTTGGAGATAGTGTTAGTTTCGGTGCAAGATAGGTGCATAGTTTGTGTCTAATGCACCATAGTCTAAGAAACCATTTTGGACGCACCTGTTGGTCTGAGTTGAAGAGGCTCAAGTGGAAGCTCGGTTCGGTCTATTTGGTGATGGTGCTAATCTTGATGCAAGATAGGTGCACGGTTTGCATGGAACGTACCATATGCTCAGAAATCAATTTGGACGCACCCGATGAAACTCCTAGATGACGTGTTTCATATGGAATCTCGCTTTGGTCCGTCTGGAGATAGTGTTAGTTTCGGTGCAAGATAGGTGCACAGTTTGCGTCTAATGCACCATAGTCTAAGAAACCATTTTGGACGCACCTGTTGGTCCGAGGTGAAGAGGCTCAAGTGGAAGCTTGGTTCGGTCTATTTGGTGATGGTGCTAATCTTGATGCAAGATAGGTGCACGGTTTGCATGGAATGTACCATATGCTCAGAAATCAATTTGGACGCACCTAATGGAACTCCTAGATGATGTGTGTCATATGAAATCTCGCTTTGGTCTGTTTGGAGACTGTTAGTTTTGGTGCAAGATAGTTGCACAGTTTGCGCCTAATGGCTCTCAAAAAAAAGTTTGCGCCTAATGCACCACAGTCTAAGAAACCTTTTTGGACGCACCTGTTGGTACTCCTAGGTGAAGAGGCTCAAATGGAAGTCCGGATGGTCTGTTTAGTGATTGATGAGGACATCAACACCATCGATATATCCGCACTTACACCAGTTGGAATAATGGACAAGATCAGCAAGGGAAGGTTCAACTGCATTCGGAATTTGAGGCAACACCAACTTCAAGGGCTGATTGCATATGGGAAGAGTGATAACTTAACAAAGGTGATTGGAGATCAGGTCCAAGCCTCCACAACATCCTCTATCAAGTTACCACGTCGCTTCTAAAGCAAGGAAACAAAGAGTCCAAACCCAACACGTTTTGGGAGTTGGATTCGGACTGGAAAATAACTCTAACTTGTATGGATCACCACGGCGTCATATGGACTCCAACTGGGACGTTCCTATACTGGTTGGAAAGCTCATGAAGTCTACTTTCCAATGGGTCCAACGACATATCTATGCAGCTTATGAGTCGGGCGCAGTCCTTGTTTTCGTGCCGATACCTTTTTCTGTTCTGGTGCTGCGTCACCCTATTTTGGACCAATGGCCCATGTATCAAGTTGAGTCCATTAGGGACGCGTCCTAGGGTTGGAGGACGACTCTAGCACCCCTTTGGTCATCCTCCCCTCTATTTATTTACATCTAGAGCCGCCATGAACAACTGGGTTTTGATTAGATAAAGTTTAGCCTTCGCTACTTGCTTGTAAACGCGCGTGCTGATCCAGCCGCCCGTCTTCTTGTTTTCGAAACCCCACTTCATTAGAGATTGAGTTTGAAACCTTCATTTACATCTGGTAATTTAGTACTTGTTCTACTTGTTCTTGCTGGTTCTTCGATTGCTTGCAGGACGAGTGCCCTAGTGGCCGGGTGTTGCGCTCCACAAGATCGTGACAGCCATTGGAGGCGGTGTATCGGTTGCTAAGGCGCAGCCTTAGAAGGCTGTAGTCGGGCCGTGAACGTCATCTCCATTCACTAATCGAGTTATCCAGCGCCTCTCATCGAAAGATCAGGCGAAAACCCTAGTGGGTTCACATCAGTTGGTAATCGGAGCAAGGTTTATCGGTGAGAGATTTCCAATTCTTCGTGTTTGTTTTTCCTATAGTCCAAAAAAAGACAAAAAATATAGCAGATTTGTTTTCCATAATCCTATAAATCCTTTGTGCCGTGGCTAGTACTACTTAGTTAGGGCTGGTTGAATGAGTGTTTGCTTCGGTCGTGTCCAGTGCTGGTTTTAGTTTAGTCCTTTAGAGTTTTGAGTTCTTGTCACCATCTAGTCACAACTGCGTCCAATCTATTGTGGGTTGGAATTTGAGTAGATCTTGATAATAGGTGCAGCCACTTGTTGGTCTATTCTGCGTTTCCATCAACGTGATCCAAAAGGAAAGATAGCACTTCATACTTGTGCTAGATATATTGAATTTTGAGGTTCAGCCTTACTCTAGTGAGAGGGTGAGAGTGGTGAAGTGATATTTTGTACTATTTTGTTTATATAATCAGGTTTTGAGGTTCCCCAAAAAAAAGAAAAGAGAAAGAAAAAAAATAAAGAAAAAAAAGAAAGAAAGGAAGAAAAAAAATCAAAAAAAGGGGATTGTTGTTCCTTTTGTTTCCAGTAGGGCTGCTCATTTTGTTTCTAGTGGTGTGCTGTGTTTTCCGTTTGTGTCCAGGCTCGCGTCTCTAGCACAGTCTAGGCTAGGACCAGCACAGTACCACCGTTGAGCGTTTATTCAACTTGCTTTTTATAACTAACGTGGTGCTAGTTCGATCCTTGTTTCAGCCCACCTATAGCTCCACATATTCTACAGCTTGATAGGTTTTGTTGCTGCGGCACCGATACACTTCGTCCATTGCTGTGGATTTGTTGGTAGCCAATCCCTCCTGTTGAGCAAGGTAAGAATTGGTAAGAACTTGTTAGACAGGTTGATAGAGAGCGTCTTACAGTAGCCACATCCTAATAGCTGTAGGGTTTTTATTTCTTCACCTATTTTTCTTGTTTCCACTGTGTGTTTTTTTAAACCATGTCAGAGACAGAGGATACCAACAAAATTCCACAGTCACCTCGCACTAAGGGCATCATACAACATTTTGAAAGGCAAGTGAAGCTACACACAGAGGGACTTGATGACGACTTGAAGGTGACGAATGACAAGCTTGGGCAGTTGGAGGACACGCAGATTGCCACAAACAACAAGATTACAAAGATGGAGGCATCTATTACTAGTATGGATAAAAGTCTTGCTGCTCTTCTCAAACGCTTTGATGACTTCCACACAATGGACAAAGAGAAGCATAAGGAAGAAAACAAGGAGGAAGACCGAGTGGATGGCAATTATGATGATGATTACACTGCTGATACGGAACGAGATGATCAAGACACTCATCATCGACGTCGCCTACGTCACACCCGTAGAGGTATGGGTGGCCACCACCGACGCGAGGTACACAATAATAATGATGCTTTCAGTAAGATTAAATTTAAAATACCTCCTTTTGATGGTAAATATGACCCTGATGCATACATTACTTGGGAGATTGCTGTTGACCAAAAGTTTACATGTCATGAATTCCCTGAGGATACACGTGTTAGGGCTGCTACTAGTGAGTTCACCGATTTTGCTTCCGTTTGGTGGATAGAACATGGCAAGAAAAATCCTAATAACATACCTAGAACTTGGAATGCGTTGAAACAAGTCATGAGGGCTAGATTTGTTCCTTCTTACTATGCACGTGTCATGATTAATAAGTTGCAGCAATTGAGACAAGGTGCTAAAAGTGTAGAAGAATATTATCAGGAATTACAAATGGGTATGCTGCGATGTAATTTAGAGGAGGAAGAAGAACCTGCTATGGCTAGATTTTTGGGCGGGTTAAATCGTGAAATCCAGGACATTCTTGCTTATAAAGATTATACTAACGTAAGCCGTTTGTTTCATCTTGCTTCTAAAGCTGAAAGGGAAGTGCAGGGACGACGTTCTAGTGCCAAATCTAACAATTCTGCAGGGAAATCCTGGCAACAACGCACATCTGCTACATTGTCGGGTGGTCTACCTCTTCCATCAAGCCGATCAATAGCTCCACCACCTTCCTACAGCGACAAACCACATGATTCTTCCACAAATACAGCAACTAAATCAGCCCAGAGACCAATCGCTAGTGCCACCTTGGTTAATTCCACGGGAAGAACAAGAGATGTTCAGTGTCATCGATGCAAGGGTTATGGGCACGTACAGCGAGATTGTCCAAACAAGCGTGTTTTGGTGGTTAACTCTGATGGTGGGTATTCCTCTGCTAGTGATTTTGATGACGATACACGTGCTTTGCTTGCTGCTGATGATACAGGTAGGGATGAAGCAATAGAAGAGCAGATAGGTACAGAGAATGTAGAGCATTATGAGAGTCTTATTGTGCAGCGTGTGCTTAGTGCTCAAGCGGAGAAGGTAGAGCAGAATCAGCGGCATACCTCGACGTCGCACTCGTAAGCGTGCTCAAAGGAGGAGCTGACACTGATGACGCCTCTGGGACCGGGCATCTTCAGCTTCAAGTAGGTGTAGTTGGGTATGGCCATGAACTTGGCATAGCCCGGGCACCCGATGATGGCGTGGTACGTGCCCCGGAACCCGACCACCTCAGAGGTGAGGGTCTCCTTCCTGAAGTTGGCCGCCGTGCCGAAGTAGACCGGTAGGTCGATTCGACCCACCGGCAGCGCCTTTTTCCCTGGCACGACGCCATGGAAACCGCCGGCACTTGGCTGGAGCCGTCCCCTATCGATGCCAAGTAGGTCGAGGGTCTCGAAGTAGATGATGTTGAGGCTGCTGCCTCCGTCCATTAGCACCTTTGAGAGCCGGGTGTTGACGATGATGGGGTCGACGACGAGCGGGTAGACGCCTGGGGCGACTACCTTGTCGGGGTGGTCCTCTCGATCAAAGGTTATGGGAGTGCTCGACCAACTGAGGTACTGGGGCACCGCCATTCTTGCCGCGAAGACCTCACGGCGTTCCCTTTTGCACTGTCTCGTGGTCAACT
>NC_012871.2:33178429-33182025 GCF_000003195.3 Sorghum bicolor
TTTTGGTATGTAAGGGTGTTTTGATTTCAATTGAAGATATGCTGCATTCTTTGCCCCCTGCTGTTCATAACATTTTGCAGGAGTATGCTGATGTTTTTCCAAGTGAGATACCGGCAGGGCTGCCACCTATACGTCGGATTGAGCACCAAATTGATCTTATTCCTGGTGCATCTTTGCCAAACCGCGCGCCATACAGGACAAATCTAGAGGAAACAAAAGAGATCCAGTGGCAAGTGCAAGAACTCCTCGACAAAGGTTATGGAATTGAGGTTGATCAAGCCAAGGTAGAAGCTATACAGGGATGGCCTGTACCAAAGACAATCACCCAGGTGCGGAGTTTCTTAGGACTTGCTGGGTTTTATCGCCGTTTTGTGAAGGATTTCAGCACCATTGCTGCACCATTGAATGACCTTACAAAGAAGGGAGTGCCTTTTGTTTGGAGCAAAGTACAAGAGAATTCCTTCAACATGTTGAAAGATAAGTTAACACATGCACCTCTCCTACAGCTTCCTGATTTTAATAAGACTTTTGAGCTTGAGTGTGATGCTAGTGGGATTGGTTTGGGAGGTGTTTTGCTACAAGAGGGTAAACCTGTTGCATATTTTAGTGAGAAATTAAGTGGGCCTGTTCTGAACTATTCAACTTATGATAAAGAATTGTATGCTCTTGTCCGAACTTTAGAAACATGGCAACATTATTTGTGGCCCAAAGAGTTTGTTATTCATTCTGATCATGAATCTTTAAAACATATTCGTAGTCAAGGAAAACTAAATCGCAGACATGCTAAGTGGGTAGAATTTATTGAATCCTTTCCTTATGTTATTAAGCACAAGAAAGGGAAGGAGAATATCATTGCTGATGCTTTGTCAAGGAGATATACTTTGCTAAATCAACTTGATTACAAGATTTTTGGATTAGAAACGATCAAAGACCAATATGTTCATGATGCTGATTTTAATGAAGTGTTGCTGCGTTGTAAAGATGGAAAAGGATGGAACAAATTCATCGTTAGTGATGGGTTTGTGTTTAGAGCTAACAAGCTATGCATTCCAGCTAGCTCTGTTCGTTTGTTGTTGTTACAGGAAGCTCATGGAGGAGGTTTGATGGGACATTTTGGAGCAAAGAAGACGGAGGACATACTTGCTGATTTGAAACCATATTGGGTGAGGAACATGAGCTTGAGTCGAGGACGACTCAAATCCAAGAAAGGGAGGATGATGAGGACATCAACACCATCGATATATCCGCACTTACACCAGTTGGAATAATGGACAAGATCAGCAAGGGAAGGTTCAACTGCATTCGGAATTTGAGGCAACACCAACTTCAAGGGCTGATTGCATATGGGAAGAGTGATAACTTAACAAAGGTGATTGGAGATCAGGTCCAAGCCTCCACAACATCCTCTATCAAGTTACCACGTCGCTTCTAAAGCAAGGAAACAAAGAGTCCAAACCCAACACGTTTTGGGAGTTGGATTCGGACTGGAAAATAACTCTAACTTGTATGGATCACCACGGTGTCATATGGACTCCAACTGGGACGTTCCTATACTTGTTGGAAAGCTCATGAAGTCTACTTTCCAATGGGTCCAACCACATATCTATGCAGCTTATGAGTCGGGCGCAGTCCTTGTTTTCGTGCCGATACCTTTTTCTGTTCTGGTGCTGCGTCACCCTATTTTGGACCAATGGCCCATGTATCAAGTTGAGTCCATTAGGGACGCGTCCTAGGGTTGGAGGATGACTCTAGCACCCCTTTGGTCGTCCTCCCCTCTATTTATTTACATCTAGAGCCGCCATGAACAACTGGGTTTTGATTAGATAAAGTTTAGCCTTCGCTACTTGCTCGTAAACGCGCGTGCTGATCCAGCCGCCCGTCTTCTTGTTTTCGAAACCCCACTTCATTAGAGATTGAGCTTGAAACCTTCATTTACATCTAGTAATTTAGTACTTGTTCTACTTGTTCTTGCTGGTTCTTCGATTGCTTGCAGGACGAGTGCCCTAGTGGCCGGGTGTTGTGCTCCACAAGATCGTGACAGCCATTGGAGGCGGTGTATCGGTTGCTAAGGCGCGGCCTTAGAAGGCTGTAGTCGGGCCGTGAACGTCATCTCCATTCACTAATCGAGTTATCCAGCGCCTCTCATCGAAAGATCAGGCGAAAACCCTAGTGGGTTCACATCAGTGATAATTCTAATCTTGATGCAAGATAGTTGCATAGTTTGCATGGGATGTGCCATATGCGCAGAAATCAATTTGGACGCACCCAATGGAACTCCTAGATGACGTGTGTCATATAGAATCTTGCTTCGGTCTGTTTGTAGACTTTGTAAGTTTTGGTGCAAGATAGGTGCATAGTTTGCGCCTAATGCACCATAGTCTAAGAAACCATTTTGGACGCATTATTTGGTACTACTGGGTGAAGAGGCTCAAGTGGAAGCTAGGTTCGGTGAGTTTGGAGATAGTGCTAATCCTTATGCAAGGTAGGTGCATGGTTTGCATGGAACATACCATATGCTTGGAAATCAATTTGGATGCACCCGATGGAACTCCTTGATGACGTGTGTCATATGGAATCTCGCTTCGGTCCATTTGGAGACAGTGTTAGTTTTGGTGCAAGATAGGTGCACAGTTTGCACCTACTGCACCATAGCATAAGAAACCATTTTGGACGCACCTATATGTACTCCTTGGTGAAGAGGCTTAAGTGGAAGCTTGGTTTGGTCTATTTGGAGATACTGCTAATCTTGATGCAAGATAGGTGCGTGGTTTGCATGGAACATACCATATGCTCAGAAATCCATTTGGAGGCACCCGATGGAACTCTTAGATGATGTGTGTCATATGGAATCTCGCTTTGATCCGTTTCGACATAGTGTTAGTTCTGGTGCAAGATAGGTGCACAGTTTGTGCCAAATGCACCATAGTCTAAGAAACCGTTTTGGACGCACCTGTTTGTACTCCTAGGTGATGAGGCTCAAGTGGAAGCATGGGTTCGGTCTGTTTGGAGATACTGCTAATCTTGATGCAAGATAGGTGCATGGTTTGCAAGGAATGTACCATATGCTTGGAAATAAATTTGGACGCACCCAATGGAACTCCTAGATGTCATGTGTCATATGTAATCTCATTTTGGTCTGTTTGGAGATAGTGTTAGTTTCGGTGCAAGATAGGTGAACGGTTTGTGCCTAATGCACCATACTATAACAAACCATTTTGGATGCACCCGATTGTGCTCCTAGCTGAAGAGTCTCAAGTGGAAGCTCGGTTTGGTTTGTTTGGAGATAGTGCTAATCTTGATGCAAGATAGGTGCACGGTTTACATGGACATACCATATGCCCGAAAATTAATTTGGACGCACCCGATAGAACTCTTAGATGACATGTGTCATATGGAATCTCACTTCGGTCCATTTGGAGATAGTGTTAGTTTCGGTGCAAGATAAGTGTACGGTTTGCGCCTAATGTACCATAGGCTAAAAAACCATTGTGGAAGCACCCAATGGTACTACTAGGTGAAGAGGCTCAAGTGAAAGCTTGGTACGATTTGTTTGGAGATAGTGCTAATCTTCATGTAAGATAGGTGCACGATTTGCA
>NC_012871.2:33201546-33302052 GCF_000003195.3 Sorghum bicolor
ACTGGTCCGCAGTAGCCCACCCCCGAACTAACGGCCAGGTTGAGCGTGCCAACGGCATGATTTTGCAAGGACTCAAGCCGAGGATCTACAATCGATTGAAGAAGTTCGGCAAGAGATGGGTCGAGGAGCTTTCCTCAGTCCTATGGAGCCTAAGGACAACGCCAAGCAGGGCCACCAAATACACCCCGTTCTTCATGGTCTACGGCTCTGAGGCTATCCTCCCCACAGACCTCGAGTATGGGTCACCTCGACTCAAGGCTTACAATGAGCAATCAAACAAAGAAGCTCAAGAAAACGCGGTCGACCAACTCGAGGAGGCTCGAGACATGGCCCTCCTCAACTCTGCTAGATATCAGCAGAAACTCCGACGCTACCACGACAAGCACGTGCGCAAGAGGGACCTCAACATAGGCGACCTTGTCCTACGACGTCGGCAAAGCAACCAAGGACGCCACAAGCTAACCCCACCTTGGGAAGGTCCGTATGTGGTGGCCGAGGTCCTTAAGCCGGGAACGTACAAATTGGCGGACGAAAAGGGGGCAGTCTTCACCAACGCATGGAACATCGAACAGCTACGTCGATTCTACCCCTAGAAGTCCTAGACTTACGATCCTACTTTTTGTACGAAGACTTTGTAAATGAACGCATGAATAAATAAAGTCTTTCCCTCGAGCAGTTTCTTTCTGTACCGAAAATAGTTACGAGTTATAGTCTCGACGTAAAAAGGGGATGCCGACCATGACCCATCATGGTCCGCACCCCCTCGGGGGCTACCAGAGGGACGACCCCTCCCCAAGCGTCGAAAAAGCCAAAAAGTTTCTCTCTTTCCTGCTTAATAAACCTCGAACGATCGAGTAGTCGAGGCGCCTCGAGCCCCTCGAGGACCGAAGGATAGCGAGCCTGAGAACACCTACGCCCCCGGGCTATGCAAACTCTACTCGTTCCCTCACCCTCGAGGCAATTGAAGCTGTCTTTTACGAAAAATCGAACAAGGAACACATTTGTAGGCGCAAAAGAAATAAAAGAACATCGAGTGGAAAGACAAACAAAATCTTTAAACAACCACAAAAATACTGTATCGCTTAGAAACAGGATTAACTAAATTTCATACAAGGGGCCCCAGGCACCCCGAGCAGGCTCGCAGGCCTCAGTCCATGGTACGATCCTCGCCACCCTCACCTCCGCCCGAGCTAGCCTCAGGAGGGAGCACCTCAGGCTCGAAGAGCTTGGCCAACCTTTCTCCAGGAGCCTCCGCGTCGTCGATCAAGGCATGGAGCCTCTCCTCGTTCTCCGCGTCGGTCTTGGAGATGTCGGTGACGAAGCCATGGGACACCACCTCCATGTCGTAGGAGAAGCCCGAGCAGACAACCGCCATCGCCCGCTTCACCCCGATGTGGAGGGCATCCCGCACCCGATCTCGCAGCGTCGCGCCTATGTAGCACAACTGGTCGATCAGGGCGTCGCCTCGAGCGTCCTCCCTCGACTCATCCATAGGCTCGACCTCCCAAGAGGTCGAGAGATCGCTTATCGCCGTCCGCACTCGACGGTTCAAAGCGACCTCAGCCTCGAGCTGAGCCTTGGCGTTGCGAGCCTCGGCTTGGGCGGCCAGGAGTTCGTCCTTGAGCCCTATAAACGCCAATACAGAGAAGGTTTAGAAAGGACTCAAACACACCTCGAAAAGGAAATTCGACAAAGGAAACATACCTTTGATGCTCTCCTCTAGAGCCGTGTTCTCGCCGACCAATCTAGTATTGGCACGCTCGATCTCTCTGTTGGAGCGTACCAGCTCAGTATTGGCGACGCGGAGATCTTCGATCACCCTGCCGGCCTGGGCGACGGCTCCACTCTTCTCCAGCAGTTCTCCCTTCAGACGCTCGACGTCGTCGGAGAGACTGCGGGATCGAGCTCGTTCTATCTCGAGGTCTTCGAGGGCTTTCTTCTTCGCGTCCTCGGCGGCACCTCTGGCAACCTCATTTTCCACGCAAGCCACCTTCATCTTCTGGAAGGTATCGCGGAGGGAGTCCAAGTCGGTTTGGAGAAGGCCCTTTTCCTTGTCCAGATCCGCGATGACGCTCTTGTGGGACAGGACCTCCTCCCGGGCTCTGGACGCGGCCTCCTCGACTGTAAGAGTCCGCTCTCGTAGCCGCACCGCCTCCTCCTCCGCCTTCTTCGAGACCTCTCGGGCCTCGGCCAAAGCAGCCTCCCTCACTTTCTTCTCCTCCTCGAGTGCTATAAGATCTTTGTAAGCTTTAAGCAGCTTTTCCTGCGACTCGAGGAGTTGATCCTTGAGGAGGGGAAGCTGCTCCCATCCGCCCCTCGTGGCGTGAATGAAGCTAGATTTGATGCGAGAGGTCTCTTTCATATCCTGCGAATCAGGAGTCAGGGGGATTAGAACATAGAAACCCAAAAGCACCACCAAGATTGGAGCTCGAGAAACGCTTACAAAATAGGCTGGGCCAAGCCCGTTATTGATGACGTCCGATAGGAGCCCCACCACATGTTTCATCCAAAGGCGGAGCTCCTCGACGTGCTCCCACTTCTCGACCTCCTTCTTGTCGTCGAGGAAGATATTGGGCTCGGACGGGTCACTGGAAGCTCGGATACGAATCCGGTCGGGACACCAGTTCTCCATCTCCCGATCGGCCCGCACCTTGACACCGCGGAGAAAGTTCTCGACGGTCTCGAGAGAACCCCCGTGGCGCAAGAACAGGTCGGCGAGGCAAGGGAACCGCCCGTCGTCATCCACCGTTTTCCACGTACCGTCCTTGCTCCCAGACGATCCGATCTCGTCTTCCTCAGAGGGAAAACGGTCCTCCCACGCTCGCCGCTCCCGGAGGAACCCTGGGGCGATCCCGTCCATGCCGTAGAGTGTCCTCTTGATCTCGGACTCGGGGTCGGTGGGGGTGCGCATCATGCAGGCGAGCGCCACCACTCCGTCCGCTCGACCCGACTCTGCCCGGATCGCGGCGGGCGCCCCCGGGAGAAGCCACGCTGGGGTGGGAGGCCCGTACACCGGCAAATCTCCTTCTTGATCGCCGGGCTCTTGCGACGCTTGCGGCACCGATCCGGCCAAAATTCGAGGCGGGGACTCGAGCGGCTCGTTCTCTTGGCCCCCCAGCTGCTGCTGCTGCTCGTCCTGCTGATGCAGCAGTTGCTCTTCCGGCTGGGGTTGCTGCCGCTGCTGCTCTAGTGACGGCTGCGTCGCCTCGCGCTCCCGCGCCTCCTCCTCCACCATCTCCCTTTGCGTCTCGAGGGCTCGAAGGCCTGCGGGCCAGGGAGTCCGTCCTGCGACGTTGAGAGTCGACGCCTCCTCTTCCATGGGTCGGACGCCCCCAGACGCTTCGTTACCATCAGACGTGTCGCTGATGGTGATGGGTTCCCCCTCGACCCCCAATCGAGGGGGCTCGGGGGCTCCCTCTGACACACGCGTCTGAGGGGTCGCATCATGAGTTGGTGGCGGCGGAGTGGGCGCGGGACGAGGCGACACCGCCTCGACGCCGGCTGAAGGTTGGGTGCTAGACGGGCCTGCAAAACAAAGGGTAGGGGTCAGACGTCATGATAACCGACGTAGTAATATCGCGACACACAGGAATTAACTACGAACCTTGTTCCGTGGAGGCGGCACCCGTTCTGAGCCTCTTGGCCATCGATGGTTGGGCCTGCTCGAGGGTCCGTTTCAGCCTGAGAAAAAGTAAGCATCTGAGGAAAGGTGAGAGAATGAGGGGACAAAGACCGCAACAACAAAAAGGCTTACCCCACGGGCAGAACGGCTCGCCTTCCGCCACCCCGACCAGCGGGCCTCGAGCCACCCCGCGTCGGGGCGCTAGGCCTCTCGAGGGCAGAGACTGGCCTAGGTACGTCGGGTCCCGCTTGGCAGGTGCCGGGACTCGCGCTCCTACGGCCGGCGTCTCCTTTCTCAAAGGCCGCAGCGCGACCGCGGGTCAGCGGCCTCGACGCCTGGGATCTTGCCGGACCACTCTCCCTGGGCGCCAGGGGAGGGCGTGGTGCGTCCTGGCCCGCCTTGAGCGCGGAAGGAGCGTCGGGCCGGGGACGACGAGACCCGCTCGGACCCTCCCCCGGCGCTTCCGTCTGGGGGGCACCGACATCATCCCGAGGGGGGCCCTCGAGGAGCCGATCAAGACGCGACGCCATCCCCTCGGAGTCGTCGCTACTCTCGTCGTCGTCGTCGTCGTCGTCGTTGGGGGATTCTTCCTCAGGCTCCCCCCTCTGCCTGGATTTGGCTCGACGCACCTCCAATGCTTGGCGGTCGAGATTTTTCTTCTTCTCCCCCTTTTTCGCGGAGTCCTTGGCAGACTTCGACTTCTCGGCGGATTGGCGTCGTTTGTCGCGATCGACCTCGTCCTCCTTTACTGGAGGCCTCGAGGACCGGACATCAATCCGACCCTGCCAAAACTAAGGTAGACTTAGAAAAAAAAAAGAGAGGGGAGGTGGGAAATCTAGAATCGAGGACGCGCGCAAGAAGAAAGCGTACCAGATCGATCGAACCCGCGTCGGGTCGCATGGGGAAGCCGTTGACGTGCTCCGGCTTAAAATCACCGGCGATTGCGGCCCTGACTCGGGCCGCGACTTCATCATCCGTCGGAGGCTCGCTGGACATCCGACATGCCTCGAGGTCCCGAGACGAGACGCCAGGGCCCATCTCGTCCATCCTCAGCGGTCGCGACATCAGAGGAAGAACTCTCCGATGATGGACCGCCGAGAGGACGAGGGCGGCAGTCAAACCTTCCTGGCGAAGCTTCTTCAGGGCGTCGAGGAGAGGGTCGAGCCGAGGCTGATGGGCTTGGACGACGCCGTACGTCCAGTCCGCTGGGCGCTCCAAGATCAGACGGCCCGAGTAGGGGGGTAGGAGGTTGTCGTCGTTCCGCAGGTAGAACCATTGAGAGTCCCAACCGGCATGGTTGGTCGACAACCCTACCGGGATGTACTCCCGCGGCCGATCCGTCTTCCCCGTCTTCTGCACCAGATTGAGGCAACCCGCTCGCACGGGTTTCCTCACGCCCGTGGTTCCGGTGGAGGCGTGGAATAGCTCGCCCCTGTAGAGGTGGAGCCACAGATCCCAGTGCGGCATCATCCCTAGGAAGCCCTCACACACGGCGGCGAAGACCGCCGCCACGGTGATGGCGTTCGGGGAGAAGTGCTGCAGCTCCACCCCGTAATGGGAACAGAGGGCCCGCATGAAGCGGCTTGGAGGCGCGCCCAGACCGTGGCGGTGGAACTTGGCGAACGACACCACGTAGCCTTCGGGTGGCTGAGGCGCCCTGTGGCTCGCTGGCGGCGCGATCCACTCTGGCGACGACAGCGAGGTGCGGCGGCGCAGCAGCCCCTCCTTCTCAAGCTCTAACAGCCGGCGCTCCGTCATCGACGACGGGCGCCAGTCATCGGCGGCGACGAGTCTTACAGGCATTTTGGCTAACGGGACGATGGATTCGCTACGGCTCGAGGGGGCGTGTACGCGTGAGATGGCGAGAAAGCAAAGGCAGCAAAGGAACAAGAGCGAGAAGGCGGAAGAAAGAGGAACGGCGGTGACGCGACGACATACTTATAGGCAGCTGTCCTCCAACGGACAGATCCGAGAAGTAAGGTAACCCCCCCCCCATAAATGCGCCGCCTGACAGTTCTCTCTCTCACCCTCCTCACAGGCCGGACTCTCCGAATTCCTCGCCGATACGGTGTCGTAACGTCATCCGCCTAAAAAGACGCGCCCAACGGGCAGAAATGCGAACCGCCACGACCGTTCCCTTCCTTCGTAAGCCAAGGGACGTAACCGCAAAAGTCTCGAGAGGTCGATGGCTGGCCCGCCGAAAGGGTTCGACAGCCGATCTCGGGCGCTAGAGTCAGGGATCCCCAGCGAGCGGTCGAAGATCGAGGCCCGCCTCGAGGGCTCGCTGGTGATGTTCAAGGTAGGGTCGAGACAGTCGAGAGGGATCCCCCCGAAGGGAGGCATCGAGCCGCTGGACTCTATCGAATGAGACCAGAATCCCCCGACCACGTCGACCCTGCTTTATGAGGACGCCTCCGGGCTACAGCTGACCCCCTCGAAAGGGGCACAGGTTCTCACTTGGACTACCCGCTAGGAACTCAATTTGGGATGAAAGACGCTCGCTCTATCGAGAGTACGTCGAAACCCACGGGCAGAAACGAGCCAGTCAGAATCTTCCACCACTTGTGTCGAAAGCGTTTCGGCGAATTAGACAACATAATCCTCGAAGGAGTCAAAAACTCCTCCGAGGTCTCGGGGGCTACCCCGCGGGGTCGCTCGCGCGCCCCCACGAAAATTCGACCGTAAATCAAAACCTCCATTCGAGCGCTAGCGCTCGAATGAAGGCTCGGGGGCTACTGTCGAGGGTATCGGTAAGGGGTACCCTCAGCGATACGCATTACGAGATTGTCCGTACGCGGGTCGAGACCCCCAATTCGACGCTCTAATCTCGCGTATGCGCCGCTATCGACGGCCGCAACCTCGAAGACGGAAATAGCGTCGAGCGAATCGATCAGGCGTCGAGCGTTAGTTACCGTCGAATACGGAACAGCCTCATGCGAACCGGAGGGCGTCGAGCGCGAGGACGCCACCCGCCGCCTGACACACGCACGCGGGCCGGAGCATTAAGTATGCCCGATGCTTCCCCACCTAACGCACAGGTCACGGGAGGCGTGATAGGGAACAGGCTTCCGTCCCATCAACCTTTTTGCAGCTTTCCTACCGGACGACCCGGGGTGTGTCGGGACACAGGAAACCAGGATGGAGCGCCTAACCGAGACACCCTCGAGACACCCGAGGTCGGCGCTCCAGTACGTGGCGTCCGACCCTCGACCAAACAGGGTCCCTTCCCAGGGATAAGTTGGACGTCGACTGACGACACTACAGCTACCCTGCCGAATTCGCCGCCGTATCGTACAGACATGCGATCCCAGAAACAGTGCAAGGCGGCACCCAGGGCAGAACGCAGGAGCACGCGTAATCATCACCGGGCTATCAGGATGGGACGGCTCGAGGCCATGCTGCACAGGAACCTCGAATAGGTCGGCGCTCCATGCGGCTAACGACCCCTACTCTAAACGTCTACGCATGTACCCTGTGTCTCTCCTTGGAGCTATAAAAGGAGAGACTCAGGAATAGAAGAGGGGAACAACACTAGGACACAAGGCCACACTCACACGCGTAGTAGAGCGACACATTTCATTCCACGCTTGTATTCACCCCTGTACAAGCACTTAGGTGCAAGATAATACAAACTCTCCCCCCCCCACTGGACGTAGGGCCTTCTCTTGCCTGAACCAGGATAAATCTCTGCGTTTTCTTGCATCACCATCCGGAAAAGGGGAGCACGCATACAAATTTACTCGTTGGTGTGACCCCCCGGGGGATAAAACACCGACACGTGCACATATCTTCTACCAAAACTAACACTGTCTCTAAACGAACCGAAGCAAGATTCCTTATGACACAAATCATCAAGGAGTTATATCAGGTGCGTCCTAATTAATTTCTAAGCATATCGTATGTTCCATGCAAACCAAGCATCTATCTTGCATCAAGATTAGCACTATCTCCAAACAAACCGAACTGAGCTTCCACTTGAGCCCCTTCACCTAGGAGTACCAACAAGTGCGTCGAAAATGGTTTCTTAGACTATGGTGCATTAGGTGCAAACTATGCACCTATCTTGCACTGAAACGAACAATGTCTCCAAATGGACCGAAGTGAGATTCCAAATGACACACGTCATCAAGGAGTTCCATCGAGTGCGTCCAAATTGATTTCTAAGCATATGGTATGTTCCATACAAATCGTGCACCTATCTTGCATCAAGACTAGCACTATCTCTAAACAGACCGAACCGAGCCTCCACTTGAGCCTCTTCACCTAGGAGTACCAACAGGTGCTTCCAAAATGGTTTCTTAGACTTTGGTGCATTAGGCGCAAACCGTGCACATATCTTGCACCAAAACTAATACTATCTCTAAGCACACCAAAGCGAGATTCCATATGACACACGTCATCAAGGAGTTCTATCAGGTGTGTCCAAATTAATTTCTAAGCATATGGTACGTTCCATGCAGACCGTGCATCTACCTTGCATCAAGATTAGCACTATCTCCAAATAGACCAAATCGAGCTTTCACTTGGGCCTTTTACCTAGGTGTACGATCGGGTGCGTCCAAAATGGTTTCTTAGCCTATGCTGCATTATGTGCAAACCTTGCACCTATCTTGCACCGAAACTAACAATGTCTCCAAATGGACCGAAGCGAGATTCCAAATGACACACGTCATCAAGGAGTTCCATCGAGTGCATCCAAATTGATTTCCAAGCATATGGTATGTTCCATGCAAATTGTGCACCTATCTTGCATCAAGACTAGCACTATCTCTAAACAGACCGAACCGAGCCTCCACTTGAGCCTCTTCACCTAAGAGTACCAACAGGTGCTTCCAAAATGGTTTCTTAGACTTTGGTGCATTAGGCGCAAACCGTGCACATATCTTGCATCGAAACTAATACTATCTCTAAGCACACCAATGCGAGATTCCATATGACACACGTCATCAAGGAGTTCTATCAGGTGTGTCTAAATTAATTTCTGAGCATATGGTACGTTCCATGTAGACCGTGCATCTATCTTGCATCAAGATTTGCACTATCTCCAAATAGACCAAATCGAGCTTTCACTTGAGCCTTTTACCTAGGTGTACCATCGGGTGCGTCCAAAATGGTTTCTTAGCCTATGCTGCATTATGTTGAAACCTTGCACCTATCTTGCACCGAAACTAACACTGTCTCCAAATAGAGCGAAGCAATATTTCGTAAGACACACGTCGCGTCCAGATTGATTTCCAAGCATTTGGTATGTTCCATGCGAACCGTGCACCTATCTTGCATCAAGATTAGCAATAGGTTTCCATGCATATGGTATGTTCCATGCAAACCGTCATCAAGGAGTTCCATCGGGTGCATCCAAATTGATTTCCATGCATATGGTATGTTCCATGCAAACCGTGCACCTATCTTGCATCGATTTTAGCACTATCTCCAAACAGACCGAACCGAGCTTCCACTTGAGCCTCTTCATCTAGGAACACAAACAGGTGTGTCAAAAATGGTTTCTTAGACTATTGTGCATGACGCACAAACTATGAACCTATCTTGCGCCGAAACTAACATTATCTCCAAATAGACCGAAGCGAGATTCCATATGACACACGTCATCTAGGAGTTCCATTCGGTGCGTCTAATTTGATTTCTTAAAATATAATACGTTGCATGCAAACTATTCAACTATCTTGCATCAAGATTAGCACTATATCCGAACAGACCAAATCGAGCCTCCACTTGAGCCTCTTCAATTACGAGTACCATCAGGTGCGTCTAAAATGGTTTCTTAGCCTATGGTGCATTAGGCGTAAACCGTACAAATATCTTCTACCAAAACTAGCACTGTCTCTAAACGAACCGAAGCAAGATTCCATATGACACACATCATCAAGGAGTTATCAGGTGCGTCCTAATTGATTTCTAAGCATATCGTATGTTTCATGCAAACCGTGCATCTATCTTGCATCAAGATTAGCACTATCTCCAAACAGACCAAACCGAGCATCCACTTGAGCCCCTTCACCTATGAGTACCATCGGGTGCGTCCAAAATGGTTTCTTATCCTATGGTGCATTAGGTGCAAACCGTGCACTTATCTTGCACTGAAACTAACACTGTCTCTAAACGGACCGAAGTGTGATTCCATATGACACATGTCATCTAGGAGTTCCATCTGGTGCGTCCAAATTGATTTATGAGCATATGGTATGTTCCATGCAAATCGTGCACCTATCTTGCATCAAGATTAGCACTTTCTCTAAACAGACCGAACCGAGCCTCCACTTGAGCCTCTTCACCTAGGAGTACCAACATGTGCTTCAAAAATAGTTTCTTAGACTTTGGTGCATTAGGCGCAAACCATGCACATATCTTGCACCGAAACTAATAGGGTCTCTAAGCACACCAAAGTGAGATTCCATATGACACACTTCATCAAGGAGTTCTATCCGGTGTGTCCATATTAATTTCTAAGCATATGGTTTGTTCCATGCACACCGTGCATCTATCTTGCATCGAGATTAGCACTATCTCCAAAAGGACCAAACCGAGCTTTCACTTGAGCCTTTTACCTAGGAGTACCATCGGGTGCGTCCAAAATGGTTTCTTAGCCTATGCTGCATTATGTGCAAACCTTGCACCTATCCTGCACCGAAACTAACATTGTCTCCAAACAGACCGAAGCAAGATTTCGTATGACATACGTCATCTAGGAGTTCCATCATGTGCTTCCATATTTTTTTCCAAGCATTTGGACACACCCGATGAACTCCTAGATGACATGTGTTATAGGGAATCTCACTTCGGTCCGTTTGGAGATAGTGTTCGTTTCGGTGCAAGATTGGTGCATGGTACTCCTAGGTGAAGAGGCTCAAGTGAAAGCTTGCTACGATCTGTTTGGAGATAGTGCTAATCTTCATGTAAGATAGGTGCACGGTTTGTATGGAATGTACCATATGCTGGAAAATCAATTTGGACACACCCAATGAAACTCCTTGATGACGTGTGTCATATGGAATCTTGCTTCGGTCTGTTTAGAGACAGTATTAGTTTTGGTGCAAGATAGGTGCAAGGTTTGCGCCTAATGTGATGTGTGTCACATGGAATCTAGCTTCGGTCTGTTTGGAGATAGTGTTAGATTCAGTGCAAGATAGGTGCAAGGTTTGCGCCTAATGCACCATAGGCTAAGAAACGATTTTGACGCACCCGATGGTACTCCTAGGTAAAGGGGCTCAAGTGAAAGCTCGGTTTGGTCTGTTTGGGGATAGTGCTAATCTTGATGCAAGATTTGTGCACAATTAGCATGGAATGTACCATATGCTTAGAAATCAATTTGGATGCTCCCGATAGAACTCCTAGATGACGTGTGTCGTACAGAATCTCACTTTAGTCCATTTAGAGATAGTGTTTGTTCCGGTGCAAGATAGGTGCATGGTTTCCGCCTAATGCACCATAGGCTCACAAACCATTGTGGAAGCACCTGATGGTACTCCGAGGTGAAGAGGTTCAACTGAAAGCTCGGTACGATCTGTTTGGAGATAATGCTAATCTTCATGTAAGATAGGTGCACGGTTTGCATGGAACATACCATATGCATGAAAATCAATTTGGACGCACCCGATAGAACTCCTAGATGATGTGTGTCATCTGATATCTCGCTTTGGTCTATTTGAAGATAGTGCTAGTTTCGGTGCAAGATGGTGTATGGTTTGTGCCTAATGCACCATACTCTAAGAAGATATTGCACGGTTTGTGCCTAATGGACCATACTCTAAGAAACGATTTTGGACGCACCCGATGGTACTCCTAGGTGAAGGGGCTCAAGTGAAAGATCGGTTTGGTCTGTTTGGAGATAGTGCTAATCTTGATGCAAGATAGGTGCATGGTTTGTGTAGAATGTCCCATATGCTCGGAAATCAATTTGGATGCACCTGATGGAACTCCTAGATGACGTGTGTCATATGGACTTCAGTCTGTTTGGAGACAATATTAGTTTCAGTGCACGATAGATGCACAGTTTGCGCCTAATGCACCATAGTCTAAGAAACCATTTTGAATGCACCTATTGGTACTCCTCGGTGAAGAGGCGCGGAAGCTCGGTTCGGTCTGTTTCGAGACAGTGTTAACCTTAAAGCAAGATAGGTAAATAGTTTGCATGGGACAAACCATATGCTTGGAAATCAATTTGGACGCACCCGATGGAACTCCTAGATGACATGTGTCATATGGAATCTCCCTTCGGTCTATTTGGAGACAGTGTTAGTTTCGGTTCAATATAGATGCACGGATTGCGCCTAATGCACCATAGGCTAAGAAATCATTTTGGATGCACCTATTGGTACTCCTAGGAGAAGAGGCTCAAGCGGAAGCTCGGTTTGGTCTGTTTGGCGATAGTGCTAACCTTGATGGAAGATAGGTGCATGGTTTACATGGAATGTCCCATATGCTCGGAAATAAATTTGGTTGCACCTGATGGAACTCCTAGAAGATGTGTGTCATATGGAATCTAGCTTCAGTCCGTTTCGAGACAATATTAGTTTCAGTGCAAGATAGGTGCACAGTTTGCACCTATGCACCATAGTCTAAGAAACCATTTTGAACGCACCTGTTGGTACTGTTAGTTGAAGAGGCTCAAATGGAAGCTCAGTTTGGTCTGTTTCAAGACAGTGCTAATCTTAATGCAAGATGGGTGCATAGTTTGTATGAAATGTATTTGGACGCACCCGTTGGAACTCCTAGATGACGTGTATCTTATGGAATCTCGTTCGGTTTGTTTGGAGAGTGTTAGTTTCAGTGCAAGATAGGTGCACGGTTTGCGCCGAATGCACCATAGGCTAAAAAACCATTTTGGACACACCTGATGGTACTCCTAGGTGAAGAGGCTCAAGTGAAAGCTCGGTTCGGTCTATTTGGAGATAGCGCTAATCTTGATGCAAGATAAGTGTACAGTTTGCATGCAAAGTACCATATGCTCAGAAATCAATTTGGACGCACCTGATGGAACTCGTAGATGACGTGTGTCATATGAAATCTCGCTTTGGTCCGTTTTAAGATAGTGTTAGTTTTGGTGCAAGATAGGTGCACAGTTTGCGCCTAATGCACCATAGTCTAAGAAACCATTTTGGAAAATCTATTGGTACTCAAATGTGAAGAGGCTCAAGTGGAAGCTTGGTCCGGTCTGTTTGGAGATAGTGCTAATCTTGATACAAGATAGGTGCATGGTTTGCATGGAACGTACCATATGCTTGGAAATCAATTTGGACACACCCAATGGAACTCCTAGATGATGTGTGTCATATGGAATCTTGCTTCAGTCAGTTTGGAGACAATATTAGTTTTAGTGCAAGATAGGTGCAAAGTTTGCACCTAATGCACCATAGTCTAAGAAACCATTTTGAACGCACCTATTGGTACTCATAGGTGAAGAGGCTCAAGTGAGCTCGGTTTGGTCTGTTTCGAGAAAGTGCTTATCTTAATGCAAGATAGGTGCTCAATTTGCATGAAACGTACCATATGCTCAGAAATCAATTTGGACGCACCCATTGGAACTCCTAGATGACGTGTATCATATAGAATCTCGTTCGGTCTGTTTGGAGAGTGTAAGTTTCAGTGCAAGTTAGGTGCACGGTTTGTGCCTAATGCACCATAGGCTAAAAAACCATTTTGGACACACCCGATGGTACTCCTAGGTGATGGTGCTAATCTTGATGCAAGATAGGTGCACGGTTTGCATGGAACGTACCATATGCTCAGAAATCAAATTTGGACGCACCCGATGGAACTCCTAGATGACGTGTGTCATATGGAATCTCGCTTTGGTCCGTTTAGAGATAGTGTTAGTTTCGGTGCAGGATAGGTGCACAGTTTGCGTCAAATGCACCATAGTCTAAGAAACCATTTTGGACGCACCTATTGGTACTTCTAGCTGAAGAGGCTAAAGTGGAAGCTCAGTTTAGTCTATTTCGAGATTGTGCTAATCTTAATGCAAGATAGGTGCATAGTTTGCACGGGACATACCATATTCCCAGAAATCAATTTGGACGCACCCGATGGAACTCTTAGATGACATATGTCATATGGAGTCTCGCTTCGGTCTATTTGGAGACAGTGTTAGTTTCAGTGCAAGATAGGTGCACAGTTTGTGCCTAATACACCATAGGCTAAGATACAATTTTGGACGCACCCGATTGTACTCCTAGGAAAAGGGACTTAAATGAATTCTCGGTTTGGTCTGTTTGGAGATAGTGCTAATCTTGATGTAAGATAGGTGCACAGTTTGCATGGAATGTACCATATGCTTAGAAATCAGTTTGGATGCACCCGATAGAACTCTTAGATGACGTGTGTCATATGGAATCTCACTTCGGTCCACATGGAGATAGTGTTACTTTCGGTGCAAGATAGGTGCTCGGTGTGCATGAAACAAAACATATGCTTGAAAATCAGTTTGGACACACCCGATATAACTCCTAGATGATGTGTGTCATCTGATATCTCACTTTGGTCCATTTGGAGAAAGTGTTAGTTTTGGTGCAAGATTGGTGCACGGTTTGTGCCTAATACAACATACTCTAAGAAACCATTTTGGACGCAACTGGTACTCTCCGCTGAAGAGGCTCAAGTGGAAGCTCGGTTCGGTCTATTTGGAGATAGTGCTAATCTTGATGCAAGATAGTAGCATAGTTTGCATGGAACGTACCTTATGCTCAGAAATCCATTTGGACGCATCCGATAGAACTTCTGGATGACGTGTGTCATATGTAATCTTGCTTTGGTCCATTTGGAGAAAGTGTTAGTATCGGTGCAAGATAGGTGCACGGTTTGCGCCTAATGTACCGCAGGCTAAGAAACTATTTTGGACGCACCCGATGGTACTCCTAGGTGAAGTGGCTCAAGTGAAAGCTCGGTTCAGTCCATTTGGAGATAGTGCTACTCTTGATGCCAAATAGGTGCACAGTTTACATGGAACGTACCATATGCTTGAAAATCAATTTGGACGCACCTGATGGAACTCCTAGATGACGTATTTCATATAGAATCTCGTTTCGGTCCATTTGGAGACAATGTTAGTTTTGGTACAAGATAGGTGCATAGTTTGTGCCTAATGCACCATAGCCTAAGAAACCATTTTGGGCGCACCTATTGGTACTCCTAGATGAAGAGGCTCAAGTGCAAGCTGGGTTCGGTCTGCTTGGAGATACTACTAATCTTGATGCAAGATAGGTGCATGGTTTGCATAGAACGTACCATATGCTCAGAACTCAATTTGGACGCACCCGATGGAACTCCTAGATGTCGTGTGTCATATGGAATCTCGGTTTGGTCCGTTTGGAGATAGTGTTAGTTTCGGTGCAAGATAGGTGCACAGTTTGCGTCTAATGCACCATAGTCTAGGAAACCATTTTGGACGCACATGTTGGTCCGAGGTGAAGAGGCTTAAGTGGGCGCTCGGTTCGGTCTATTTGGTGATGGTGCTAATCTTGATGCAAGATAGGTGCATGGTTTGCATGGAACGTACCATATGCTCAGAAATCAATTTGGATGCACCCGATGGAACTCCTAGATGACGTGTGTCATATGGAATCTCGTTTTGGTCCGTTTGGAGATAGTGTTAGTTTCGGTGCAAGATAGGTGCACAGTTTGCACCTACTACACCATAGCATAAGAAACCATTTTGGACGCACTTATATGTACTCCTAGGTGAAGAGGCTTAAGTGGAAGCTTGGTTTGGTCTATTTGGTGATACTGCTAATCTTGATGCAAGATAGGTGCGCGGTTTGCATGGAACATACCATATGCTCAGAAATCCATTTGGAGGCACCCGATGGAACTCTTAGCTTATGTGTGTCATATGGAATCTCGCTTTCATCCGTTTGAACATAGTGTTAGTTCTGGTGCAAGATAGGTGCATAGTTTGCGCTTAATGCACCATAGTATAAGAAACCTTTTTGGATGCACCTGTTGGTACTCCTAGGTGATGAGGCTCAAGTGGAAGCTTGGGTTTGGTCTGTTTGGAGATACTGCTAATCTTGATGCAAGATAGGTGCATGGAATGTACCATATGCTTGGAAATCAATTTGGATGCACCCGATGGAACTCCTAGATGTCATGTGTCATATGTAATCTCATCTTGGTCTGTTCTGAGATAGTGTTAGTTTCGGTGCAAGATAGGTGCGCGGTTTGTGCCTAATGCACCATACTCTAACAAACCATTTTGGACACACCTGATTGTACTCCTAGCTGAAGAGGCACAAGTGGAAGCTCGGTTTGGTCTGTTTGGAGATAGTGCTAATCTTGTCGCAAGATAGGTGCACGGTTTGCATGGACATACCATATGCTCGAAAATCAATTTGGACGCACCCGATAGAACTCCTAGATGACGTTGGTCATATGGAATCTCACTTCGGTCCACTTGGAGATAGTGTTAGTTTCGGTGCAAGATAAGTGTATAGTTTGCGCCTAATGTACCATAGGCTCAAAAACCATTGTGGAAGCACCCGATGGTACTCCTAGGTGAAGAGGCTAAAGTGAAAGCTCGGTACGATTTGTTTGGAGATAGTGCTAATCTTCATGTAAGATAGGTGCACAGTTTGCATGGAACATACCATATGCTTGAAAATCAATTTGGACGCACCCTATAGGACTCCTAGGTGATGTGTGTTATCTAATATCTCACTTTTTTTGTTTGGAGATAGTGTTCGTTTCAGTGCAAGATAGGTGCATGGTTTGTGCCTAATACACCATACTCTAACAAACCATTTTGGATGCACCCGATTGTGCTCCTAGTTGAAGAGTCTCAAGTGGATGCTCGGTTCGGTTTGTTTGGAGATAGTGCTAATCTTGATGCAAGATAGTTGCATGGTTTGCATGGAACATACCATATGCTTGGAAATCAATTTGGATGCACCCGATGGAAGTCCTTGACGACGTGAGTCATATGGAATCTCGCTTCGGTCCATTTGGAGACAGTGTTAGTTTCGGTGCAAGATAGGTGCATAGTTTGTGCCTAATGCACCATAGTCTAAGAAACCATTTTGGAAGCACCTGTTGGTACTTCGGTGAAGGGACCCAAGTGGATGCTCGGTTCGGTCTGTTTAGACGCACCTGTTGCTACTATATGAAACATACTATATGCTCAGAAATCAATTTGGACACACCCGATGGAACTCCTAGATGATGTGTGTCATATGAAATCTCGCTTTGGTCTGTTTGGAGATAGTCTTAGTTTTGGTGGAAGATATGTGCATAGTTTGCGCCTAATGCACAATAGCCTAAGAAAGCATTTTGGACGCACCTGTTGCTTCTCCTAGGTGAAGAGACTCAAGTGGAAGCTTGGTTTGGACTGTTTGGAGATACTGCTAATCTTGATGCAAGATTGGTGCACGGTTTGCATGGAACGTACTATATGCCCGAAAACAATTTGGACACGCCCGATGGAACTCCTAGATGTTGTGTGTCATATGTAACCTCGCTTTGGTCCGTTTGGAGATAGTGTTAGTTTCGGTGCTAGATAGGTGCATGGTTTGTGCCTAATGCACCATACTCTAACAAACCCTTTTGGACGCACCCGATCGTACTCCTAAATGAAGAGGCTCAAGTGGAAGCTCGGTTTGGTCTGTTTGGAGATAGTGCTAATCTTGATGCAAGATAGGTGCACGGTTTGCATGGACGTACCATCTGCTAGGAAATTAATTTGGACGCACCCAATAGAACTCCTAGATAACGTGTGTCATATGAAATCTCACTTCGGTCCATTTGGAGATAGTGTTAGTTTTGGTGTAAGATAGGTGCACTGTATGCACCTAATGCACCATAGGCTTAGAAACAGTTGTGGAAGCACCCGATGGTACTCTTTAGAGACAGTGTTAGTTTCGGTGCAAGAAAGGTGCACGGTTTGCGCCTAATGCACGATAGGCTAAGAAATAATTTTGGACGCACCCAATGGTATTCCTAGGTAAAAGGGCACAAGTGCTAGCTTGGTTTCGATTCTTTAGAGAGTGTTAATCTTGATGCAAGATAGGTGCACGGTTTGCATGGGACATACCATAAGCTTGAAAATCGATTTGGATGCATGTGATGGAACACCTACATGATGTGTGTTATATGGAATCTCGCATCATCTGTTTGGAGACAGTGTTAGTTTCACTGCAAGATAGATGCACAATTTATGCCTAATGCACCATAGCCTAAGAAATCATTTTGGATGCACCTGTTGGTACTCTTAGGTGAAGAGGCTCAAGTGGAAGCTTGATTCGGTCTATTTGGAGATACTACTAATCTTGACGCAAGATAGGTGCACGGTATGCATGGAACGTACCATATGCTCGGAAATCAATTTGGACGCACCTGATAGAACTCCTAGATGACATGTGTCATATGGAATCTCACATTGATCCATTTGGAGATAGTGTTAGTTTCGGTGTAAGATAGGTGCACGATGTGCGCCTAATGCACCATAGGCTTAGAAACAGTTGTGTAAGCACCGGATGGTACTCCTAGGTGAAGAGGCTCAAGTGAAAGCTCGGTACGATCTGTTTGGAGATAGTGCTAATCTTCATGTAAGATAGGTGCACGGTTCGTAGGGAACATACCATATCCTTGAAAATCAATTTGGACGCACCCGATAGAACTCCAAGATGGTGTATGACATCTAATATCTCACTTTTGTCAGTTTGGAGATAGTATTAATTTCGATGCGAGATAGGTGCACGGTTTGTGCCTAATGCACCATACACTAAGAAACCATTTTGGACGCACCCGATGGTACTCTTAGCTGAAGAGGCTCAAGAGGAAGCTCGGTTCGGTCTATTTGGAGATAGTGCTAATCTTGATGCAAGATAGTTGCACGGTTTGCATGGAACATACCATATGCTTGGAAATCAATTTGGACGCACCTGATGGAACTCTTAGCTGAAGAGGCTCAAGTGGAAGCATGGGTCGGTCTATTTGGAGATAGTGTTAGTTTCGGTGCAAGATAGGTGCACAGTTTGCACCTACTACACCATAGCATAAGAAACCATTTTGGACGCACTTATATGTACTCCTAGGTGAAGAGGCTTAAGTGGAAGCTTGGTTTGGTCTATTTGGTGATACTGCTAATCTTGATGCAAGATAGGTGCGCGGTTTGCATGGAACATACCATATGCTCAGAAATCCATTTGGAGGCACCCGATGGAACTCTTAGCTTATGTGTGTCATATGGAATCTCGCTTTCATCCGTTTGAACATAGTGTTAGTTCTGGTGCAAGATAGGTGCATAGTTTGCGCTTAATGCACCATAGTCTAAGAAACCTTTTTGGACGCACCTGTTGGTACTCCTAGGTGATGAGGCTCAAGTGGAAGCTTGGGTTTGGTCTGTTTGGAGATACTGCTAATCTTGATGCAAGATAGGTGCATGGAATGTACCATATGCTTGGAAATCAATTTGGACGCACCCGATGGAACTCCTAGATGTCATGTGTCATATGTAATCTCATCTTGGTCTGTTTTGAGATAGTGTTAGTTTCGGTGCAAGATAGGTGCGCGGTTTGTGCCTAATGCACCATACTCTAACAAACCATTTTGGACACACCTGATTGTACTCCTGTGAAGGGACTCAAGTGGATGCTCGGTTCGGTCTGTTTAGACGCACCTGTTGCTACTATATGAAACATACTATATGCTCAGAAATCAATTTGGACACACCCGATGGAACTCCTAGATGATGTGTGTCATATGAAATCTCGCTTTGGTCTGTTTGGAGATAGTCTTAGTTTTCGTGGAAGATATGTGCACAGTTTGCGCCTAATGCACAATAGCCTAAGAAAGCATTTTGGACGCACCTGTTGCTTCTCCTAGGTGAAGAGACTCAAGTGGAAGCTTGGTTTGGACTGTTTGGAGATACTGCTAATCTTGATGCAAGATTGGTGCACGGTTTGCATGGAACGTACTATATGCCCGAAAACAATTTGGACACGCCCGATGGAACTCCTAGATGTTGTGTGTCATATGTAACCTCGCTTTGGTCCGTTTGGAGATAGTGTTAGTTTCGGTGCAAGATAGGTGCATGGTTTGTGCCTAATGCACCATACTCTAACAAACCCTTTTGGACGCACCCGATTGTACTCCTAAATGAAGAGGCTCAAGTGGAAGCTCGGTTTGGTCTGTTTGGAGATAGTGCTAATCTTGATGCAAGATAGGTGCACGGTTTGCATGGACGTACCATATGCTAGGAAATTAATTTGGACGCACCCAATAGAACTCCTAGATGACGTGTGTCATATGAAATCTCACATTGATCCATTTGGAGATAGTGTTAGTTTCGGTGTAAGATAGGTGCACGATGTGCGCCTAATGCACCATAGGCTTAGAAACAGTTGTGTAAGCACCCGATGGTACTCCTAGGTGAAGAGGCTCAAGTGAAAGCTCGGTACGATCTATTTGGAGATAGTGCTAATCTTCATGTAAGATAGGTGCACGGTTCGTAGGGAACATACCATATCCTTGAAAATCAATTTGGACGCACCCGATAGAACTCCAAGATGGTGTATGACATCTAATATCTCACTTTGGTCAGTTTGGAGATAGTATTAATTTCGATGCGAGATAGGTGCACGGTTTGTGCCTAATGCACCATACACTAAGAAACCATTTTGGACGCACCCGATGGTACTCTTAGCTGAAGAGGCTCAAGAGGAAGCTCGGTTCGGTCTATTTGGAGATAGTGCTAATCTTGATGCAAGATAGTTGCACGGTTTGCATGGAACATACCATATGCTTGGAAATCAATTTGGACGCACCTGATGGAACTCTTAGCTGAAGAGGCTCAAGTGGAAGCATGGGTCGGTCTATTTGGAGATAGTACTAATCTTGATGCAAGTTAGGTGCACGGTTTGCATGGGACATACCATATGCTTGAAAATCAATTTGGATGCATTTGATGGAACTCCTAGTGACGTGTGTTATATGGAATCTTGCTTCGTCCGTTTGGAGACTGTGTTAGTTTTAGTGCAAGATAGGTGCACGGTTTATGTCTAATGCACCATAGCCTAATAAACTAATTTGGACGCACCCGATTGTACTCCTAGCTGAAGAGGCTCAAGTGGAAGCTCAGTTGGTCTGTTTGGAGATAGTGCTAATCTTGACGCAAGATAGGTGCACAGTTTGCATGGACGTACCATATGCTCAGAAATCAATTTGGACGCACCCGATAGAACTCCTAGATGACGTGTGTCATATGGAATCCCACTTTGATCCATTTGGAGATAGTGTTAGTTTCGGTGTAAGATAGGTGCACGGTGTGTGCCTAATGCACCATAGGCTTAGAAACAGTTGTGGAAGCACCTGATCGTACTCCTAGGTGAAGAGGCTCAAGTGAAAGCTCGGTAAGATCTGTTTGGAGATAGTGCTAATCTTCATGTAAGATAGGTGCAAGGTTTGTATGGAACATACCATATGCTTGAAAATTAATATGCGCGCACCCGATAGAACTCCTAGATGGTGTGTGTCATCTAATATCGCTTTGGTCTGTTTGGAGATTGTGTTAGTTTCGGTGCAAGATAGGTGCACGGTTTGTGCTTGATGCACCATACTCTAAGAAACCATTTTGGACGCACTTGATGGTACTCCTAGCTGAAGGGGCTTAAGAGAAAACTCGGTTCGGTCTATTTGGAGATAGGGCTAATCTTGATGCAAGATAGTTACACGGTTTGCATGGAACGTATCATATGCTCAGAATTCAATTTGGACGCACCCGATGGAACTCCTAGCGGAAGAGGCTCAAGAGGAAGCTTGGTTCGGTATGTTTGGAGATAGTCCTAATCTTGATGCAAGATAGGTGCACAGTTTGCATGGGACATACCATATGCTTGAAAATTAATTTGGATGCACCTGATGGAACTCCTAGATGACGTTTGTCGTATGGAATGTCGCTTTGTCCGTTTGGAGACAGTATTAGTTTCAGTGCAAGATATGTGCAGAGTTTATGCCTAATGCACCATAGCCTAAGAAACCATTTTGGGCACACCTGTTGGTACTCCTAGATGAAGAGGCTCAACTGGAAGCTTGGTTCGGTCTGTTTGGAGATACTACTAATCTTGATGCAAGATAGGTGCACGATTTGCATGGAACGTACCATATGCTCATAAATCAATTTGGACGCACCCGATGGAACTCTGAGATGACGTGTGTCATATGGAATCTCGGTTTGGTCTGTTTGGAGACAGTGTTTGTTTTGGGGCAAGATAGGTGCACAGTTTCTGCCTAATACACCATACACTAACAAAACATTTTGGAAGCACCCGATTGTACTCCAAGCTAAAGAGGTTTAAGTGGAAGCTCGGTTTGGTCTGTTTGGAGATAGTGCTAATCTTGATGCAAGATAGGTGCACGGTTTGCATGGATGTACCATATGCTTTTAAATTAATTTGGACACACCCGATATAACTCCTAGATGATGTGTGTCATATGGAATCTCACTTCGGTCCATTTGGAGATAGTGTTAGTTTTGGTGTAAGATAGGTGTATGGTTTGGGCCTAATGCACCATAGCCTAAGAAACCATTTTGGACGCACCTGTTGGTACTCCTAAGTGAAGAGGCTCAAGTGGAAGCCTGGTAGGCTCAAGTGGAAGCTTGGTTCGGTCTATTTGGAGATACTACAAATCTTGACGCAAGATAGGTGCACGGTTTGCATGGAACGTACCATATGCTCAGAAATTAGTTTGGACGCACCCGATAGAACTCCTAGATGATGTGTGTCATATGGAATCTCACTTCAGTCCATTTGTAGATAGTGTTAGTTTCGGTACAAGATAGGTGCACGGTGTGCGCATAATGCACCATAGGTTTAGAAATAGTTGTGGAAGCACCTAATGGTACTTCTAGGTGAAGAGACTCGAGTGAAAGCTCTGTACGATCTGTTTGGAGATAGTGCTAATCTTCATGTAAGATAGGTGCACAGTTTGCATGGAACATACCATATGCTTAAAAGTCGATATAGACGCACCCAATAGAACTCTTAGATGATGTGTGTCATCTGATATCTTGCTTTGGTCTGTTTGGAGATAGTGTTAGTTTCGGTGCAAGATAGGTGCGCGGTTTGTGCCTAATACACCATATCTCTAAACATACCGAGCCGAGCCTCCACTTGAGCCTCTTCACCTAGGAGTACCAACATGTGCTTCCAAAATGGTTTCTTGGACTTTGGTGCATTAGGCGCAAACCGTGCATATATCTTGCACCAAAACTAATACGGTCTCTAAGCACACCAAAGCAAGATTCCATATGACACACGTCATCAAGGAGTTCTATCGGGTGTGTCCAAATTAATTTCTAAGCATATGGTATGTTCCAAGGAGACTGTGCATCTATCTTGCATCAAGATTAGCACTACCTCCAAATAGACCAAACTGAGCTTTCACTTGAGCCTTTTACCTAGGAGTACCATCGGGTGCTTCCAAAATGGTTTCTTAGGCTATGGTGCATTAGGCGCAAACCATGCACATATCTTGTACCAAAACAAACATTGTTTCTAAACAGACCAAAGCAAGATTCCATATGACACATGTCATCAAGGAGTTCCATCGGGTGCATCCAAATTGATTTCGAAGCATATGGTATGTTCTATGCAAATCATGCACCTATCTTGCATCAAGATTAGCACTATCTCCAAACAGACCGAACCAAGCTTCCACTTGAGCCTCTTCATCTAGGAGTACAAATAAGTGCGTCAAAAATGGTTTCTTAGACTATGGTGCATTAGGCACAAACTATGCACCTATCTTGCACCGAAACTAACATTGTCTCCAAATAGACCGAAGCGAGATTCCATATGACACACGTCATCTAGGAGTTCCATTATGTGCGTCCAAATTGATTTCTTAACATATGGTATGTTCCATGTAAACCATGCACCTACCTTGGATAAGGATTAGCACTATCTCCAAACTGACCAAACCAAGCTTCCACTTGAGCCTCTTCATCCAAGAGTACCAAATAGTGCGTCCAAAATGGTTTCTTAGACTATGGTGCATTAGGCGCAAACTGTGAACCTATCTTGCACTAAAACTTACAATGTCTACAAACGAACCAAAGCAAGATTTCATATGACACACGTCATCTAGGAGTTCCATTAGGTGCGTCCAAATTGTTTTCTAAGCATATGGAATGTTCCATGCAAATCATGCACCTATCTTGCATCAAGATTTGCACTATCTCCAAACATATCAAACCGAGCTTCTGAGCCTCTTCACCGAAGTACCAACAGGTGCTTCCAAAATGGTTTCTTAGACTATGGTGCATTAGGCGCAAACCATGCATAGATCTTGCACCAAAACTAACAGTCTTTCTTAATAGACCAAAGAGAGATTCCATATGACACACGTCATCAAGGAGATCCATCGGTTGTATCCAAATTGATTTCCAAGCATATGGTATGTTCCATGCAAACTGTGCACCTATCTTGCATCAAGATTAGTACTATCTCCAAAAAGACCGAATCGATCTTCCACTTGAGCCTCTCCATCTAGGAGTACAAATAGGTGCGTCAAAAATAGTTTCTTAGACTATGCGCCTATCTTGCACCGAAACTAACATTATCTCCAAACAGACCGAAGCGAGATTCCATATGACACACGTCACCTAGGAGTTCCATTGGGTGTGTCCAAATTGATTTCTTAACATATGGTACGTCCATGCAAACTGTGCAACTATCTTGCATCAAGATTAGCACTATTTCTGAACAGACCAAATCGAGCCTCCACTTGAGCCTCTTCAACTACGAGTACCATCGGATGTGTCTAAAATGGTTTCTTAGCCTATGGTGCATTGGGCATAAACGATGCACATATCTTCTTCCAAAACTAACACTATCTCTAAACGAACCGAAGCAAGATTCCATATGACACACGTCATCAAGGAATTATATCAGGTGTGTCCTAATTGATGCCTGAGCATATCGTATGTTCCATGCAAATCGTGCATCTATCTTGCATCAAGATTAGCAATATCTCCAACCAAAACAAAACCGAGCTTTCACTTGAGCACCTTGACCTAGGAGTACCATCAGGTGCATCCAAAATGGTTTCTTATCCTATGGTGGATTAGGCGCAAACCATGCACCTATCTTGCACCGAAACTAACACTGTCTCTAAACGGACCGAAGTGAGATTCCATATGACACATGTCATCTAGGAGTTCCATCTGGTGCATCCAAATTGATTTTTGGGCATATGGTATGTTCCATGCAAATCGTGCACCTATCTTGCAACAAGATTAGCACTATCTCTAAACTTACCAAACCGAGCCTCCACTTGAGCCTCTTCACCTAGGAGTACCAACAGGTGCTTCCAAAATGGTTTCTTAGACTTTGGTGCATTAGGCGCAAACCGTGCACATTTCTTGCACCAAAATTAATACTGTCTCTAAGCACACCAAAGCGAGATTCCATATGACACACGTCATCAAGGAGTTCTATATGGTGTGTCCAAATTAATTTCTAAGCATATGGTACATTCCATGCAGACTGTGCATCTATCTTGCATCAAGATTAGCACAATCTCCAAATAGACGAAACCGAGCTTTCACTTGAGCCTTTTACCTAGGAGTACCATCCGGTGCGTCCAAAATGGTTTCTTACCCTATGCTGCATTATGTGCAAACCTTGCACCTATCTTGCACAGAAACTAACACTATCTCCAAACAGACCGAAGCAAGATTTTGTTTGACACACGTCATCTAGGAGTTCCATCATGTGCGTCCAGATTGATTTCCAAGCATTTGGTATGTTCCATGCAAACCGTGCACCTATCTTGCATTAAGATTAGCACTATCTCCAAACAGACCGAACCGAGCGTCCACTTGAGCCCCTTCACCTAGGAGTACCAACAAGTGCGTCCAAAATGGTTTCTTAGACTATGGTGCATTAGGTGCAAACCGTGCATCTATCTAGCACCGAAACTAACAATATCTCCAAATGGACCGAAGCGAGATTCCATATGACACACGTCATTAAGGAGTTCCATCGGGTGCATCCAAATTGATTTCCAAGAATATGATATGTTCCATGCAAACCATGCACCTACCTTGCATAAGGATTAGCACTATCTCCAAACTATCCAAACCAAGCTTCCACTTGAGCCTCTCCATCCAGGAGTACCAAATAGTGCATCTAAAATGGTTTCTTAGACTATGGTGCATTAGGCGCAAACTGTGCACCTATCTTGCACTAAAACTTACAATGTCTACGAACAGACCAAAGCAAGATTCCATATGACACATGACATCTAGGAGTTCCATTTGGTGCGTCTAAATTGATTTCTAAGCATATGGTATGTTTCTTGCCAATCATGCACCTATCTTGCATCAAGATTAGCACTATCTCCAAACAGATCAAACCGAGCTTCCACTTTAGCCTCTTCACCGAAGTACCAACAGGTGCTTCCAAAATGGTTTCTTAGGCTATGGTGCATTAGGCGCAAACCATGCACATATCTTGCACCAAAACAAACATTGTTTCTAAACAGACCAAAGCAAGATTCCATATGACACATGTCATCAAGGAGTTCCATCGGGTGCATCCAAATTGATTTCCAAGCATATGGTATGTTCTATGCAAATCATGCACCTATCTTGCATCAAGATTAGCACTATCTCCAAACAGACCGAACCAAGCTTCCACTTGAGCCTCTTCATCTAGGAGCACAAATAGGTGCGTCAAAAATGGTTTCTTAGACTATGGTGCATTAGGCACAAACTATGCACCTATCTTGCACCGAAACTAACATTGTCTCCAAATAGACCGAAGCGAGATTCCATATGACACACGTCATCTAGGAGTTCCATTATGTGCGTCCAAATTGATTTCTTAACATATGGTACGTTCCATGAAAACTGTGCAACTATCTTGCATCAAGATTAGCAATATATCTGAATAGACCAAATCAAGCCTCCACTTGAGCCTCTTCAATTACGAGTACCATCGGATGCGTCTAAAATGGTTTCTTAGCCTATGGTGCATTAGGCGTAAACCGTGCACATATCTTCTACCAAAACTAACACTATCTCTAAACGAACCAAAGTAAGATTCCATATGACACACATCATCAAGGAGTTATATCAGGTGCGTCCTAATTGATTTCTGACCAAATCGTATGTTCCGTGCAAACCATGCATCTATCTTGCATCGAGATTAGCACTATCTCCAAACAGACCAAACTGAGCTTTCTCTTGAGCCCCTTTACCTAGGAGTACCATCGGGTGCGTCCAAAATGGTTTCTTATCCTATGGTGCATTAGGTGCAAACCGTGCACCTATCTTGCACCGAAACTAACACTGTCTCTAAACGGACCAAAGAGAGATTCCATATGACACATGTCATCTAGGAGTTCCATCTAGTGCATCCAAATTGATTTCTAAGCATATGGTATGTTCCATGCAAATCGTGCACCTATCTTGCATCAAGATTAGAACTATCTCTAAACAGACCGAACCGAGCCTCCACTTGTGCCTCTTCACCTAGGAGTACCAACAGGTGCTTCCAAAATGGTTTCTTAGACTTTGGTGCATTTGGCGCAAACCGTGCACATATCTTGCACCGAAACTAATACTGTCTCTAAGCACACCAAAGCGAGATTCCATATGACACACATCATGAAGGAGTTCTATCTGGTGTGTCTAAATTAATTTCTAAGCATATGGTACGTTCCATGCAGACCGTGCATCTATCTTGCATCAAGATTAGCACTATCTCCGAACAGATCAAACCGAGCTTCCACTTGACCCTTTTCACCGAAGTACCAACAGGTGCTTCCAAAATGGTTTCTTAGACTATGGTGCATTAGGCGCAAACCATGCACATATCTTGCACCGAAACTAACACTATTTCTAAACAGACCAAAGAGAGATTCCATATGACACACGTCATCAAGGAGTTCCATCGGGTGCATCCAAATTGATTTCCAAGCATATGGTATGTTCCATGCAAACCGTGCACCTATCTTGCATCAAGATTAGCACTATCTCCAAACAGACCGAACCGAGCTTCCACTTGAGCCTCTTCCTCTAGGAGTACAAATAGGTGCGTCAAAAATGGTTTCTTAGACTATGGTGCATTAGGCACAAACTATGCACCTATCTTGCACCGAAACTAACATTGTCTCCAAACAGACCGAAGCAAGATTCCATATGACACACGTCACCTAGGAGTTCCATTGGGTGCGTCCAAATTGATTTATTAACATATGGTACGTCCATGCAAACTGTGCAACTATCTTGCATCAAGATTAGCATTATCTCTGAACAGACCAAATCTAGCCTCCACTTGAGCCTCTTCAACTACGAGTACCATCGGATGCGTCTAAAATGGTTTCTTAGCCTATGGTGCATTAGGCGTAAACCGTGCACATATCACTATCTCTAAACAAACCGAAGCAAGATTTCATATGACACACATCATCAAGGAGCTATATCAGGTGCGTCCTAATTGATTTCTGACCATATCATATGTTCCATGCAAACCGTGCATCTATCTTGCATCAAGATTAGCACTATCTCCAAAGAGACCAAACTGAGCTTTCACTTGAGCCCCTTGACCTAGGAGTACCATCGGGTGCGTCCAAAATGGTTTCTTATCCTCTAATGAATTAGGTGCAAACCGTGCACCTATCTTGCACCGAAACTAACACTGTCTCTAAACGGACCGAAGTGAGATTTCATATGACACATGTCATCTAGAACTTCCATTTGGTGCATCCAAATTGATTTCTAAGCATATGGTATGTTCCATGCAAATCTTGCACCTATCTTGCATCAAGATTAGCACTATCTCTAAACAGACCAAACCGAGCCTCCACTTGAGCCTCTTCACCTAGGAGTACCAACAGGTGCTTCCAAAATGGTTTCATAGACTTTGGTGCATTAGGCGCAAACAGTGCACATATCTTGCACCGAAACTAATACTGTCTCTAAGCACACCAAAGCGAGATTCCAAATGAGACACATCATGAAGGAGTTCTATCCGGTGTGTCTAAATTAATTTCTAAGCATATAGTTCGTTCCATGCAGACCGTGCATCTATCTTGCATCAAGATTAGCACTATCTCCAAACAGATCAAACCGAGCTTCCACTTGACCCTTTTCACCGAAGTACCAACAGGTGCTTCCAAAATGGTTTCTTAGACTACGGTGCATTAAGCGTAAACCATGCACATATCTTGCACCGAAACTAACACTATTTCTAAACAGACCAAAGAGAGATTCCATATGACACACGTCATCAAGGAGTTCCATCGGGTGCATCCAAATTGATTTCCAAGGATATGGTATGTTCCATGCAAACCGTGCACCTATCTTGCATCAAGATTAGCACTATCTCCAAACAGACCGAACCGAGCTTCCACTTGAGCCTCTTCATCTAGGAGTACAAACAGGTGCGTCAAAAATGGTTTCTTAGACTATGGTGCATTAGGCACAAACTATGCACCTATCTTGCACCGAAACTAACATTGTCTCCAAACAGACCGAAGCAAGATTCCATATGACACGCGTCATCTAGGAGTTCTATTGGGTGTGTCCAAATTGATTTCTTAACATATGGTACGTTCCATACAAACTGTGCAACTATCTTGCATCAAGATTAGCACTATATCTGAATAGACCAAATCGAGCCTCCACTTGAGCCTCTTCAACTACGAGTACCATCAGATGCGTCTAAAATGGTTTCTTAGCATATGGTGCGTTAGGCGTAAACCGTGCACATATCTTCTACCAAAACTAACACTATCTCTAAACGAACCAAAGCAAGATTCCATATGACACAAATCATCAAGGAGTTATATCATGTATGTTCCATGCAAACCGTGCATCTATCTTGCATCGAGATTAGCACTATCTCCAAACAGACCAAACTGAGCTTTCACTTGAGCCCCTTGACCTAGGAGTACCATCGGGTGCGTCCAAAATGGTTTCTTATCCTATGGTGCATTAGGTGCAAACCATGCACTATCTTGCATCGAAACTAACACTGTCTCTAAACGGACCAAAGTCAGATTCCATATGACACATGTCATCTAGGAGTTCCATCTAGTGCATCCAAATTGATTTCTAAATATATGGTATGTTCCATGCAAATCGTGCACCTATCTTGCATCAAGATTAGCACTATCTCTAAACAGACCGAACCGAGCCTCCACTTGTGCCTCTTCACCTAGGAGTACCAACAGGTGCTTCCGAAATGGTTTCTTAGACTTTGGTGCATTAGGCGCAAACCGTGCACATATCTTGCACCGAAACTAATACTGTCTCTAAGCACACCAAAGCGAGATTCCATATGACACACATCATGAAGGAGTTTTATCCGGTGTGTCTAATTTAATTTCTAAGCATATGGTACGTTCCATGCAGACCGTTCATCTATCTTGCATCTTGATTAGCACTATCTCCAAACAGATCAAACCGAGCTTCCACTTGACCCTCTTCACCGATGTACCAACAGGTGCTTCGAAAATGGTTTCTTAGACTATGGTGCATTAGGCGCAAACCATACACATATCTTGCACCGAAACTAACATTGTTTCTAAACAGACCAAAGAGAGATTCCATATGACACACGTCATCAAGGAGTTCCATCGGGTGCATCCAAATTGATTTCCAAGCATATGGTATGTTCCATGCAAACCGTGCACCTATCTTGCATCAAGATTAACACTATCTCCAAACAGACCGAACCGAGCTTCCACTTGAGCCTCTTCATCTAGGAGTACAAATAGGTGTGTCAAAAATGGTTTCTTAGACTATGGTGCATTAGGCACAAACTATGCACCTATCTTGCACCGAAACTAACATTGTCTCCAAACAGACCGAAGCGAGATTCCATATGACACACGTCACCTAGGAGTTCCATTGGGTGCGTCCAAATTGATTTCTTAACATATGGTACGTCCATGCAAAGTGTGCAACTTTCTTGCATCAAGATTAGCACTATATCGGAACAGACCAAATCTAGCCTCCACTTGAGCCTCTTCAACTACGAGTACCATCAGATGTGTCTAAAATGGTTTCTTAGCCTATGGTGCATTAGGCGTAAACCGTGCACATATCACTATCTCTAATCAAATCGAAGCAAGATTCCATATGACACACATCATCAAGGAGTTATATCTGGTGCGTCCTAATTGTTTTCTGACCATATCATATGTTCCATGCAAACCGTGCATCTATCTTGCATCAAATTAGCACTATCTCCAAACAGACCAAACTGAGCTTTCACTTGAGCCCCTTGACCTAGGAGTACCATCAGGTGCGTCCAAAATGGTTTCTTATCCTCTAGTGAATTAGGTGCAAACCGTGCACCTATCTTGCACCAAAACTAACACTATCTCTAAACGGACCGAAGTGAGATTTCATATGACACATGTCATCTAGGACTTCCATTTGGTGCATCCCAATTGATTTCTAAGCATATGGTATGTTCCATGCAAATCGTGCACCTATCTTGCATCAAGATTAGCACTATCTCTAAACAGACCAAACCGAGCCTCCACTTGAGCCTCTTCACCTAGGAGTACCAACAGGTGCTTCCAAAATGGTTTCATAGACTTTGGTGCATTAGGCGCAAACGGCGCACATATCTTGCACCGAAACTAATACTGTCTCTAAGCACACCAAAGCGAGATTCCAAATGACACACATCATGAAGGAGTTCTATCCGGTGTGTCTAAATTAATTTCTAAGCATATGGTACGTTCCTTGCAGACCGTGCATCTATCTTGCCTCAAGATTAGCATTATCTCCAAACAGATCAAACCCAGCTTCCACTTGACCCTCTTCACCGAAGTACCAACAGGTGCTTCCAAAATGGTTTCTTAGACTATGGTGCATTAGGCGCAAACCATGCATATATCTTGCACCGAAACAAACACTGTCTCTAAACAGAACAAAGAGAGATTCCATATGATACACGTCATCAAGGAGTTCCATCGGGTGCATCCAAATTGATTTCCAAGCATATGGTATGTTCCATGCAAACCGTGCACCTATCTTGCATCAAGATTAGCACTATCTCCAAACAGACCGAACCGAGCTTCCACTTGAGCCTCTTCCTCTAGGAGTACAAATAGGTGCGTCAAAAATGGTTTCTTAGACTATGGTGCATTAGGCACAAACTATGCACCTATCTTGCACCGAAACTAACATTGTCTCCAAACAGACCGAAGCAAGATTCCATATGACACACGTCACCTAGGAGTTCCATTGGGTGCGTCCAAATTGATTTATTAACATATGGTACGTCCATGCAAACTGTGCAACTTTCTTGCATCAAGATTAGCACTATATCGGAACAGACCAAATCTAGCCTCCACTTGAGCCTCTTCAACTACGGGTACCATCGGATGCGTCTAAAATGGTTTCTTAGCCTATGGTGCATTAGGCGTAAACCGTGCACATATCACTATCTCTAAACAAACCGAAGCAAGATTTCATATGACACACATCATCAAGGAGCTATATCAGGTGCGTCCTAATTGATTTCTGACCATATCATATGTTCCATGCAAACCGTGCATCTATCTTGCATCAAGATTAGCACTATCTCCAAACAGACCAAACTGAGCTTTCACATGAGCCCCTTGACCTAGGAGTACCATCGGGTGCGTCCAAAATGGTTTCTTATCCTCTAATGAATTAGGTGCAAACCGTGCACCTATCTTGCACCGAAACTAACACTGTCTCTAAATGGACCGAAGTGAGATTTCATATGACACATGTCATCTAGAACTTCCATTTGGTGCATCCAAATTGATTTCTAAGCATATGGTATGTTCCATGCAAATCTTGCACCTATCTTGCATCAAGATTAGCACTATCTCTAAACAGACCAAACCGAGCCTCCACTTGAGCCTCTTCACCTAGGAGTACCAACAGGTGCTTCCAAAATGGTTTCATAGACTTTGGTGCATTAGGCGCAAACAGTGCACATATCTTGCACCGAAACTAATACTGTCTCTAAGCACACCAAAGCGAGATTCCAAATGAGACACATCATGAAGGAGTTCTATCCGGTGTGTCTAAATTAATTTCTAAGCATATAGTTCGTTCCATGCAGACCGTGCATCTATCTTGCATCAAGATTAGCACTATCTCCAAACAGATCAAACCGAGCTTCCACTTGACCCTTTTCACCGAAGTACCAACAGGTGCTTCCAAAATGGTTTCTTAGACTACGGTGCATTAAGCGTAAACCATGCACATATCTTGCACCGAAACTAACACTATTTCTAAACAGACCAAAGAGAGATTCCATATGACACACGTCATCAAGGAGTTCCATCGGGTGCATCCAAATTGATTTCCAAGGATATGGTATGTTCCATGCAAACCGTGCACCTATCTTGCATCAAGATTAGCACTATCTCCAAACAGACCGAACCGAGCTTCCACTTGAGCCTCTTCATCTAGGAGTATAAACAGGTGCGTCAAAAATGGTTTCTTAGACTATGGTGCATTAGGCACAAACTATGCACCTATCTTGCACCGAAACTAACATTGTCTCCAAACAGACCGAAGCAAGATTCCATATGACACGCGTCATCTAGGAGTTCTATTGGGTGTGTCCAAATTGATTTCTTAACATATGGTACGTTCCATACAAACTGTGCAACTATCTTGCATCAAGATTAGCACTATATCTGAATAGACCAAATCGAGCCTCCACTTGAGCCTCTTCAACTACGAGTACCATCAGATGCGTCTAAAATGGTTTCTTAGCATATGGTGCGTTAGGCGTAAACCGTGCACATATCTTCTACCAAAACTAACACTATCTCTAAACGAACCAAAGCAAGATTCCATATGACACAAATCATCAAGGAGTTATATCATGTATGTTCCATGCAAACCGTGCATCTATCTTGCATCGAGATTAGCACTATCTCCAAACAGACCAAACTGAGCTTTCACTTGAGCCCCTTGACCTAGGAGTACCATCGGGTGCGTCCAAAATGGTTTCTTATCCTATGGTGCATTAGGTGCAAACCATGCACTATCTTGCACCGAAACTAACACTGTCTCTAAACGGACCAAAGTCAGATTCCATATGACACATGTCATCTAGGAGTTCCATCTAGTGCATCCAAATTGATTTCTAAATATATGGTATGTTCCATGCCAATCGTGCACCTATCTTGCATCAAGATTAGCACTATCTCTAAACAGACCGAACCGAGCCTCCACTTGTGCCTCTTCACCTAGGAGTACCAACAGGTGCTTCCGAAATGGTTTCTTAGACTTTGGTGCATTAGGCGCAAACCGTGCACATATCTTGCACCGAAACTAATACTGTCTCTAAGCACACCAAAGCGAGATTCCATATGACACACATCATGAAGGAGTTTTATCCGGTGTGTCTAATTTAATTTCTAAGCATATGGTACGTTCCATGCAGACCGTTCATCTATCTTGCATCCAGATTAGCACTATCTCCAAACAGATCAAACCGAGCTTCCACTTGACCCTCTTCACCGATGTACCAACAGGTGCTTCGAAAATGGTTTCTTAGACTATGGTGCATTAGGCGCAAACCATACACATATCTTGCACCGAAACTAACATTGTTTCTAAACAGACCAAAGAGAGATTCCATATGACACACGTCATCAAGGAGTTCCATCGGGTGCATCCAAATTGATTTCCAAGCATATGGTATGTTCCATGCAAACCGTGCACCTATCTTGCATCAAGATTAACACTATCTCCAAACAGACCGAACCGAGCTTCCACTTGAGCCTCTTCATCTAGGAGTACAAATAGGTGTGTCAAAAATGGTTTCTTAGACTATGGTGCATTAGGCACAAACTATGCACCTATCTTGCACCGAAACTAACATTGTCTCCAAACAGACCGAAGCGAGATTCCATATGACACACGTCACCTAGGAGTTCCATTGGGTGCGTCCAAATTGATTTCTTAACATATGGTACGTCCATGCAAAGTGTGCAACTTTCTTGCATCAAGATTAGCACTATATCGGAACAGACCAAATCTAGCCTCCACTTGAGCCTCTTCAACTACGAGTACCATCGGATGCGTCTAAAATGGTTTCTTAGCCTATGGTGCATTCGGCGTAAACCGTGCACATATCACTATCTCTAATCAAATCGAAGCAAGATTCCATATGACACACATCATCAAGGAGTTATATCTGGTGCGTCCTAATTGTTTTCTGACCATATCATATGTTCCATGCAAACCGTGCATCTATCTTGCATCAAATTAGCACTATCTCCAAACAGACCAAACTGAGCTTTCACTTGAGCCCCTTGACCTAGGAGTACCATCAGGTGCGTCCAAAATGGTTTCTTATCCTCTAGTGAATTAGGTGCAAACCGTGCACCTATCTTGCACCAAAACTAACACTATCTCTAAACGGACCGAAGTGAGATTTCATATGACACATGTCATCTAGGACTTCCATTTGGTGCATCCCAATTGATTTCTAAGCATATGGTATGTTCCATGCAAATCGTGCACCTATCTTGCATCAAGATTAGCACTATCTCTAAACAGACCAAACTGAGCCTCCACTTGAGCCTCTTCACCTAGGAATACCAACAGGTGCTTCCAAAATGGTTTCATAGACTTTGGTGCATTAGGCGCAAACGGCGCACATATCTTGCACCGAAACTAATACTGTCTCTAAGCACACCAAAGCGAGATTCCAAATGACACACATCATGAAGGAGTTCTATCCGGTGTGTCTAAATTAATTTCTAAGCATATGGTTCGTTCCATGCAGACCGTGCATCTATCTTGCATCAAGATTTGCACTATCTCCAAACAGATCAAACCGAGGTTCCACTTGACCCTTTTCACCGAAGTACCAACAGGTGCTTCCAAAATGGTTTCTTAGACTACGGTGCATTAAGCGTAAACCAAGCACATATCTTGTACCGAAACTAACACTATTTCTAAACAGACCAAAGAGAGATTCCATATGACACACGTCATCAAGGAGTTCCATCGGGTGCATCCAAATTGATTTCCAAGGATATGGTATGTTCCATGCAAACCGTGCACCTATCTTGCATCAAGATTAGCACTATCTCCAAACAGACCGAACCGAGCTTCCACTTGAGCCTCTTCATCTAGGAGTACAAATAGGTGCGTCAAAAATGGTTTCTTAGACTATGGTGCATTAGGCACAAACTATGCACCCATCTTGCACCGAAACTAACATTGTCTTCAAACAGACCGAAGCAAGATTCCATATGACACGCGTCATCTAGGAGTTCCATTGGGTGTGTCAAAATTGATTTCTTAACATATGGTATGTTCCATACAAACTGTGCAACTATCTTGCATCAAGATTAGCACTATATCTCAATAGACCAAATCGAGCCTCCACTTGAGCCTCTTGAACTACGAGTACCATCGGATGCGTCTAAAATGGTTTCTTAGCATATGGTGCATTGGGCGTAAACCGTGCACATATCTTCTACCAAAACTAACACTATCTCTAAACGAACCGAAGCAAGATTCCATATGACACACATCATCAAGGAGTTATATCATGTACGTTCCATGCAAACCGTGCATCTATCTTGCATCGAGATTAGCACTATCTCCAAACAGACCAAACTGAACTTTCACTTGAGCCCCTTGACGTAGGAGTACCATCGGGTGCGTCCAAAATGGTTTCTTATCCTATGGTGCATTAGGTCCAAACCGTGCACCTATCTTGCACCGAAACTAACACTATCTCTAAACGGACCAAATTCAGATTCCATATGACACATGTCATCTAGGAGTTCCATCTAGTGCATCCAAATTGATTTCTAAGCATATGGTATGTTCCATGCAAATCGTGCACCTATCTTGCATCAAGATTAGCACTATCTCTAAACAGATCGAACTGAGACTCCACTTGAGCCTCTTCACCTAGGAGTACCAATAGGTGCTTCCAAAATGGTTTCTTAGACTTTGGTGCATTAGGCGCAAACCGTGCACATATCTTGCAGTGAAACTAATACTGTCTCTAAGCACACCAAAGCGAGATTCTATATGACACACATCATGAAGGAGTTCTATCGGGTGTGTCTAAATTAATTTCTAAGCATATGGTATGTTCCATGCAGACCGTGCATCTATCTTGCATCAAGATTAGCACTATCTCCAAATAGTTCAAACTGAGCTTCCACTTGACCCTCTTCACCGAAGTACCAACATGTGCTTCCAAAATAGTTTCTTAGACTATGGTGCATTAGGCGCAAACGATGCACCTATCTTGCACCGAAACTAACACTGTTTCTAAACAGACCAAAGAGAGATTCCATATGACACACGTCATCAAGGAGTTCCATCGGGTGCATCCAAATTGATTTCCAAGCATATGGTATGTTCCATGCAAACCGTACACCTATCTTGCATCAAGATTAGCACTATCTCCAAACAGACCGAACCGAGCTTCCACTTGAGCCTCTTCATCTAGGAGTACAAACAGGTGCGTCAAAAATGGTTTCTTAGACTATGGTGCATTAGTCACAAACTATGCACCTATCTTGCACCGAAACTAACATTGTCTTCAAACAGACCGAAGCGAGATTCCATATGACACGCGTCATCTAGGAGTTCCATTGGGTGTGTCCAAATTGATTTCTTAACATATGGTACGTTCCTTGCAAACTGTGCAACTATCTTGCATCAAGATTAGCACTATATCTGAACAGACCAAATCGAGCCTCCACTTGAGCCTCTTCAACTACGAGTACCGTCGGATGCATCTAAAATGGTTTCTTATCATATGGTGCATTAGGCGTAAACCGTGCACATATCTTCTACCAAAACTAACACTATCTCTAAATGAACCGAAGCAAGATTCCATATGACACACATCCTCAAAGAGTTATATCAGGTGCGTCCTAATTGATTTCTGACCATATCGTATGTTCCATGCAAACCGTGCATCTTTCTTGCATCAAGATTAGCACTACCTCCAAACATATCAAACCGAGCTTCCACTTGACCCTCTTCACCGAAGTACCAACAGTTGCTTCCAAAGTGGTTTCTTAGACTATGGTGCATTAGGCGCAAACCATGCACATATCTTGCACCGAAACTAACATTATTTCTAAATAGACCAAAGAGAGATTCCATATGACACACGTCATCAAGGAGTTTCATCTGGTGCATCTAAATTGATTTCGAAGCATATGGTATGTTCCATGCAAACCGTGCACCTATCTTGCATCAAGATTAGCACTAACTCCAAACAGACCGAACCGAGCTTCCACTTGAGCCTCTTCATCTAGGAGTACAAACAGGTGCGTCAAAAATGGTTTCTTGCACCGAAACTAACTTTGTCTCAAAACAGACCGAAGCGAGATTCCATATGACACACATCATCTAGGAGTTCCATTAGGTGTGTCCAAATTGATTTTTAAACATATGGTACGTTCCATGCAAACTGTGCAACTATCTTGCATCAAGATTACCACTATATCTGAACAGACCAAATCGAGCCTCCACTTGAGCCTCTTCAACTACGAGTACCATCGGATGCGTCTAAAATGGTTTCTTAGCATATGGTGCATTAGGCGAAAACCGTGCACATATCTTCTACCAAAACTAACACTATCTCTAAATGAACCGAAGCAAGATTCCATATGACACACATATCAGGTGCGTCCTAATTGATTTCTGACCATATCGTATGTTCCATGCAAACCGTTCATCTATCTTGCATTGATATTAGCACTATCTCCAAACAGACCAAACTGAGCTTTCACTTGAGCCCCTTGACCTAGGAGTACCATCGGGTGCGTCCAAAATGGTTTCTTATCCTATGGTGCATTAGGTGCAAACCGTGCACCTATCTTGCAACAAAACTAACACTGTCTCTAAACGGACCAAAGTCAGATTCCATATGACACATGTCATCTAGGAGTTCCATCTTGTGCATCCATATTGATTTCTAAGCATATGGTATGTTCCATGCTAATCATGAACCTATCTTGTATCAAGATTAGCACTTTCTCTAAACAGACCGAACCGAGCCTCCACTTGAGCCTCTTCACCTAGGAGTACCAACAGGTGCTTCCAAAATGGTTTCTTAGACTTTGGTGCATTAGGCGCAAACCGTGCACATATCTTGCACCAAAACTAATACTGTCTCAAAGCACCCCAAAGCGAGATTCCATATGACACACGTCATGAAGGAGTTCCATCGGGTGTGTCCAAATTGATTTCCAAGCATATGGTATGTTCCATGCAATCCGTGCACCTATCTTGCATCAAGATTAGCACTATCTCCAAATAGACCGAACCGAGCTTCCACTTGAGCCTCTTCATCTAGGAGTACAAACAGGTGCGTCAAAAATGGTTTCTTAGACTATGGTACATTAGGCACAAACTATGCACCTATCTTGCACCGAAACTAACATTGTCTCCAAACAGACTGAAGCGAGATTCCATATGACACACGTCATCTAGGAGTTCCATTAGGTGCGTCCAAATTGATTTCTTAGCATATGGTACGTACCATGCATACGGTGCAACTATCTTGCATCAAGATTAGCACTATATCTGAACAGACCAAATCGAGCCTCCACTTAAGCCTCTTCAACAACGAGTACCATCGGATGCGTCTAAAATGGTTTCTTAGCCTATGGTGCATTAGGCGTAAACCGTGCATATATCTTCTACCAAAACTAACACTGTCTCTAAACGAACCAAAGCAAGATTCCATATGACACACATCATCAAGGTGTTATATCATGTGCGTCCTAATTGATTTCTAAGCATATTGTATGTTCCATGGAAACCGTGCATCTATCTTGCATCAAGATTAGCACTATCTCCAAACACACCAAACCGAGCTTTCGCTTGAACCCCCTGACCTAGGAGTACCATCGGGTGCATCGAAAATGGTTTCTTATCCTATGGTGCATTAGGTGCAAACCGTGCACCTACCTTACACCGAAACTAACAATGTCTCCAAATGGACCGAAGCGAGATTCCATATGACACACGTCATCAAGGAGTTCCATCTAGTGCATCCAAATTGATTTCTGAGCATATGGTATGTTCCATGCAAATCGTGCACCTATCTTGCATCAAGACTAGCACTATCTCTAAACAGACCGAACCGAGCCTCCACTTGAGCCTCTTCAACTAGGAGTACCAACAGGTGCTTCCAAAATAGTTTCTTAGACTTTGGTGCATTAGGCGCAAACCGTGCACATATCTTGCACCGAAACTAATACAATCTCTAAGCACACCAAAGCGAGATTCCGTATGACACACGTCATCAAGGAGTTCTATCGGGTGTGTCCAAATTAATATCTAAGCGTATGGTACGTTCCATGCAGACCATGCATCTATCTTGCATCAAGATAAGCACTATCTCCAAATAGACCAAATCGAGCTTTCACTTGAGCTTTTTACCTAGGAGTACCATCGGGTGCGTCCAAAATGGTTTCTTAGCCTATGCTGCATTATGTGCAAACCTTGCACCGAAACTAACACTGTCTCCAAACAGACCAAAGCAAGATTTTGTATGACACACGTCATCTAGGAGTTCCATCATGTGCGTCCAGACTGATTTCCAAGCATTTGGTATGTTCCATGCAAATCGTGCACCTATCTTGCATCGAGATTAGCACTATCTCCATACAGACCAAACCGAGCATCCACTTGAGCCCCTTCACCTAGGAGTACCAATAAGTGCGTCCAAAATGTTTTCTTAGACTATGGTGCATTAGGTGCAAACTGTGCACCTATCTTGCACCGAAACCAACAATGTCTCCAAATAGACCGAAGCGAGATTCCATATGACACACATCGTCAAGGAGTTCCATCGGGTGCATCCAAATTGATTTCCAAGCATATGGTATGTTCCATGCAAACCATGCACCTACCTTACATAAGGATTAGCACTATCTCCAAACTGACCGAACCAAGCTTCCACTTGAGCATCTTCACCCAAGAGTACCAAATAGTACGTCCAAAATGGTTTCTTAGACTATAGTGCATTAGGCGCAAACTGTGCACCTATCTTGCACTAAAACTTACAATGTCTACAAACGGATCGAAGCAAGATTCCATATGACACACGTCATCTAGGAGTTCCATTGGGCGCGTCCAAATTGATTTCTAAGCATATGGTATGTTCCTAGCAAATCATGCACCTAGCTTGCACCAAGATTACCACTATCTCCAAACTTATCAAACCGAGCTTCCCCTTGAGCCTCTTCACCGAAGTTCCAACATGTGCTTCCAAAATGGTTTCTTAGACTATGGTGCATTAGGCGCAAACTATGCACATATCTTGCACCGAAACTAACACTATTTCTAAACAGACCAAAGTGAGATTCCATATGACAGACGTCATCAAGGAGTTCCATCGGGTGCATCCAAATTGATTTCCAAGCATATGGTATGTTCCAAGCAAACCGTGCACCTATCTTGCATCACGATTAGCACTATCTCCAAACAGACCGAGCCGAGCATCCACTTGAGCCTCTTCACCTAGGAGTACCAACAAGTGCGTCCAAAATGGTTTCTTAGACTATGGTGCATTAGGTGCAAACTGTGCACCTATCTTGCACCGAAACTAATAATGTCTCCAAATGGTCCGAAGCGAGATTCCATATGACACACGTCGTCAAGGAGTTTCATCAGGTGCATCCAAATTGATTTCCATGCATATGGTATGTTGCATGCAAACCATGCACCTACCTTGCATAAGGATTAGCACTATCTCCAAACTGTTCGAACCAAGCTTCCACTTGAGCCTCTTCACCCAAGAGTACCAACTAGTGCTTCCAAAATGGTTTCTTAGACTATTGTGCATTAGGCGCAAACTGTGCATCTTGCACTAAAACTTATAATGTCTACAAACGGACCGAACCAAGATTCTATATGGCACACGTCATTTAGGAGTTCCATTGGGTGCGTCCAAATTGATTTCTAAGCATATGGTACGTTCCTTGCAAATCATGCACCTATCTTGCGTCAAGATTAGCACTATCTCCAAACATATCAAATCGAGCTTCCACTTGAGCCTCTTCACCGAAGTACCAACAAGTGGTTCCAAAATAGTTTCTTAGACTATGGTACATTAGGCGCAAACCATGCACATATCTTGCATCGAAACTAACACTATTTCTAAACAGACCAAAGTCAGATTCCATATGACACACGTCATCAAAGAGTTCCATCGGGTGCATCCAAATTGATTTCTAAGGATATGGTATGTTCCATGCAAACCGTGCACCTATCTTGCATCAAGATTAGCACTATCTCCAAACAGACCGAACCGAGCTTCCACTTGAGCCTCTTCATCTAGGAGTACAAACAAGTGTGTCAAAAATGGTTTCTTAGACTACGGTGCATTACGCACAAACTATGCACCTATCTTGCACTGAAACTAACATTATCTCCAAACGGACCGAAGCGAGATTCCATATGACACACGTCATCTTGCATTGGGTTCCATTGGGTGCGTCCAATTTGATTTCTTAACATATGGTACATTGCATGCAAACTGTGCAACTATCTTGCATCAAGATTAGCACTATATCCGAACAGACCAAATCGAGCCTCCACTTGAGCCTCTTCAACTACGAGTACCATCTGGTGCGTCTAAAATGGTTTCTTAGCCTATGGTGCATTAGGCGTAAACCGTGCACATATCTTCTACCAAAACTAACACTGTCTCTAAATGAACCAAAGCAAGGTTCCATATGACACAAATCATCAAGGAGTTATATCATGTGCATCCTAATTGATTTCTAAGCATATCGTATGTTCCATGCAAACCATGCATCTATCTTGCATCAAGATTAGCACTATCTCCAAACAGAACAAACCTAGCATCCACTTGAGCCCCTTCACCTAGGAGTACCAACAAATGCGTCCAAAATGGTTTCTTAGACTACGGTGCATTAGGTGCAAACAGAACCTATCTTGCACTGAAACTAACAAGTTCTCCAAATGGACCGAAGCGAGATTCCAAATGACACACATCATCAAGGAGTTCCATCGGGTGCATACAAATTGATTTCCAAGCATATGGTATGTTCCATGCGAATCATGCACCTATCTTGCATCAAGACTAGCACTATCTCTAAACAGACCGAACCGAGCCTCCACTTGAGCCTCTTCACCTAGGAGTACCAACAGGTGCTTCCAAAATGGTTTCTTAGACTTTGGTGCATTAGGCGCAAACCGTGCAGATATCTTGCACTGAAACTAATACTATCTCTAAGCACACCAAAGTGAGATTCCATATGACAAACGTCATCAAGGAGTTCCATCGGGTGCATCCAAATTGATTTCCAAGCATATGGTATGTTCCATGCAAACCGTGCACCTATCTTGCATCAAGATTAGCATTATCTCCAAACAGATCGAACCGAGCATCCACTTGAGCCCCTTCACCTAGGAGTACCAACAAGTGCGTCCACAATGATTTCTTAGACTATGGTGCATTAGGTGCAAACTGTGCACCTATCTTGCACCGAAACTAACAATGTCTCCACATGGACCGAAGCGAGATTCCATATGACACACGTCATCAAGGAATTCCATCGGGTGCATCCAAATTGATTTCCAAGCATATGGTATGTTCCATGCAAACCATGCACCTACCTTGCATAAGGATTAGCACTATCTCTAAACTGACCGAAAAAAGCTTCCACTTGAGCCTCTTCACCCAAGAGTTCCAAATAGTGCATCCATAATGGTTTCTTAGACTATGGTGCATTAGGCGCAAACTGTGCACCTATCTTGCACTAAAACTTACAATGTATACAAACGGACCGAAGCAAGATTCCATATGGCACACGTCATTTAGGAGTTCCATTGGGTGCGTCCAAATTGATTTCTAAGCATATGGTATGTTCCTTGCAAATCATGCACCTATCTTGCATCAAGATTAGCACTATCTCCAAACATATCAAATCGAGCTTCCACTTGAGCCTCTTCACCGAAGTACCAACAGGTGCTTCCAAAATGGTTTCTTAGACTATGGTGCATTAGGCGCAAACCATGCACATATCTTGCACCGAAACTAACACTATTTCTAAACAGACCAAAGTGAGATTCCATATGACACACGTCATCAAGGAGTTCCATCGGGTGCATCCAAATTGATTTCCAAGGATATGGTATGTTCCATGCAAACCGTGCACCTACCTTGCATCAAGATTAGCACTATCTCCAAACAGACCGAACCGAGCTTCCACTTGAGCCTCTTCATCTAGGAGTACAAATAAGTGTTTCAAAAATGGTTTCTTAGACTATGGTGCATTACGCAAAAACTATGCACCTATCTTGCACTGAAACTAACATGGTCTCCAAACGGACCGAAGCGAGATTCCATATGACACGTCATCTTGCATTGGGTTCCATTGGGTGCGTCCAATTTGATTTCTTAACATATGGTATGTTGCATGCAAACTGTGCAACTATCTTGCATCAAGATTAGTACTATATCCGAACAGACCAAATCGAGCCTCCACTTGAGCCTCTTCAACTATGAGTACCATCAGGTGCGTCTAAAATGGTTTCTTAGCCTATGGTGCATTAGGCGTAAACCGTGCACATATCTTCTACCAAAATTAACACTGTCTCTAAATGAACCAAAGCAAGATTCCATATGACACAAATCATCAAGGAGTTATATCAGGTGCGTCCTAATTGATTTCTCAGCATATCGTATGTTCCATGCAAACCATGCATCTATCTTGCATCAAGATTAGCACTATCTCCAAACAGACCAAACCTAGCATCCACTTGAGCCCCTTCACCTAGGAGTACCAACAAATGCGTCCAAAATGGTTTCTTAGACTATGGTGCATTAGGTGCAAACTATGCACCTATCTTGCACTGAAACTAACAATGTCTCCAAATGGACCGAAGCGAGATTCCAAATGACACACGTCATCAAGGAGTTCCATCGAGTGCATCCAAATTGATTTCCAAGCATATGGTATGTTCCATGCAAATCATGCACCTATCTTGCATCAAGACTAGCACTGTCTCTAAATAGACCGAACCGAGCCTCCACTTGAGCCTCTTCACCTAGGAGTACCAACAGGTGCTTCCAAAATGGTTTCTTAGACTTTGGTGCATTAGGCGCAAACCGTGCACATATCTTGCACTGAAACTAATACTATCTCTAAGCACACCAAAGCGAGATTCCATATGACACACGTCATCAAGGAGTTCTATCGGGTGTGTCCAAATTAATTTCTAAGCACATGGTATGTTCCATGAAGACCGTGCATCTATCTTGCATCAAGATTAGCACTATCTTCAAATAGACCAAATCGAGCTTTCACTTGAGCCTTTTACCTAGGAGTACCATCGGGTGCATCCAAAATGGTTTCTTAGCCTATGCTGCATTATGTGCAAACCTTGCACCTATCTTGCACCAAAACTAACACTGTCTCCAAACAGACCAAAGCAAGATTTTGTATGACACACGTCATCTAGGACCATCATGTGCGTCCAGATTGATTTCCAAGCATTTGGTATGTTCCATACAAACCGTGCACCTATCTTGCATCAAGATTAGCACTATCTCCAAACAGACCAAACTGAGCATCCACTTGAGCCACTTCACCTAGGAGTACCAACAAGTGCGTCCAAAATGGTTGCATTAGGCGCAAACTGTGCACCTATCTTGCACTAAAACTTACAATGTCTACAAACGGACCGAAGCAAGATTCCATATGGCACACGTCATTTAGGAGTTCCATTGGGTGCGTCCAAATTGATTTCTAAGCATATGGTATGTTCCTTGCAAATCATGCACCTATCTTGCATCAAGATTAGCACTATCTCCAAACATATCAAATCGAGCTTCCACTTGAGCCTCTTCACCGAAGTACCAACAGGTGCTTCCAAAATGGTTTCTTAGACTATGGTGCATTAGGCGCAAACCATGCACATATCTTGCACCGAAACTAACACTATTTCTAAACAGACCAAAGTGAGATTCCATATGACACACGTCATCAAGGAGTTCCATCGGGTGCATCCAAATTGTTTTCCAAGGATATGGTATGTTCCATGCAAACTAATAAGAACGAGGGTGTCCCGATCTTTCGGTGGAGATGGATAACTTCGATCTCTCTGGAGCGACATTCACGATCCGACTACAACCGTCCAAGGACGCTGCGCCTTAGCGATCGATACACCAATTCCAGCGGTTGATCACGATCTTGTTGATCACAACCAACCAAACCACTAGGGTAATTCCTGCACGCAATCGAAGAACATGCAAGAACAGATAGAACAGGCACTCAATTGCCAAATAATACAAGAAGGATCTGATATGAATCACAATAACAATATGGGGTTTTGAATCAAGTAGAACTGATGTGAACCCACTAGGGTTTTCGCCTGATCTTTCGATGAGAGGCGCTGGATAACTCGATTAGTGAATGGAGATGACGTTCACGGCCCGACTACATCCCTCAAGACTGTGCCTTAGCAACCGATACACCGCCTCCAATGGCTGTCACGATCTTGTGGAGCGCAACACCCGGCCACTAGGGCACTCGTCCTGCAAGCAATCGAAGAACCAGCAAGAACAAGTAGAACAAGTACTAAATTACCAGATGTAAATGAAGGTTTCAAACTCAATCTCTAATGAAGTGGGGTTTCGAAAACAAGAAGACGGGCGGCTGGATCAGCACGCGCGCTTACAAGCAAGTAGCGAAGGCTAAACTTTATCTAATCAAAACCCAGTTGTTCATGGCGGCTCTAGATGTAAATAAATAGAGGGGAGGACGACCAAAGGGGTGCTAGAGTCGTCCTCCAACCCTAGGACGCGTCCCTAATGGACTCAACTTGATACATGGGCCATTGGTCCAAAATAGGGTGACGCAGCACCAAAACAGAAAAAGGTGTTGGCACGAAAATAAGGACTGCGCCCGACTCATAAGCCGCATAGATATGTGGTTGGACCCATTGGAAAGTAGACTTCATGAGCTTTCCAACAAGTATAGGAACGTCCCAGTTGGAGTCCATATGACGCCGTGGTGATCCATACAAGTTAGAGTTATTTTCCAGTCCGAATCCAACTCCCATAACGTGTTGGGTTTGGACTCTTTGTTTCCTTGCTTTAGAAACGACGTGGTAACTTGACAGAGGATGTTGTGGAGGCTTGGACCTGATCTCCAATCACCTTTGTTAAGTTATCACTCTTCCCATATGCAATCAGCCCTTGAAGTTGGTGTTGCCTCAAATTCTGAATGCAGTTGAACCTTCCCTTGCTGATCTTGTCCATTATTCCTGAGCAACACCAAAGTGCACGTGTCTCCATTGTCTAAATATGATTGACAAGAGTTTAAAGCTGAACTTACTTGAAGGTTGAGTTGACGGGCACGAGCACGAGTAAGAGGACCAGCTATAGGTTGTGTCGGAGAGGATGTAGGATATGTATCGCTGGTGGATGTAGGATATGTATCGCTGGTGTTGATGTCCTCATCATCCTCCCTTTCTTGCATTTGAGTCGTCCTCGACTCAAGCTCATCTTTCTCACCCAAATAAGGCTTCAAATCTTTGTCTAGTAGTTCTTGCACTTGTCGCTGAATTTCCTTTGTTTCCTCCGGGTTTGTCCTGTATGGTGCACGATTTGGCAAAACTGATCCAGGAATAAGATCAATTTGGTGCTCAATCCCGCGTAGTGGAGGCAGCCCCGCTGGTACATCACTTGGAAACACATCAGAATACTCCTGCAAAACGTTAGCAACAGCAGGGGGCAAAGAACATTGCATATCCTCAACTGAAATCAAAGCATCCTTGCATATCAAAGCATAAGCAACAGAAGTGGATGCATTGAACTCATTAATATCTGATTTGGTAGCTATCATACAACGTCCTTTCAGTTTTATCTCATCTTTGTTACCAATTACAGATTTATCATTTTTATTGCTCTTGCTCTTTGCTTTAGTAGCCCTAGCAACATCAGTTTGCATAATAGTTTCAGGGGACATAGGATGCAACACAATTTTGCGATCATGGTATAGAAAAGAATACTGATTTGATCTACCATGATGCATAGAATCTCTATCAAATTGCCAAGGTCTACCTAGCAGAATGTTACAAGCTTGCATAGGCACAACATCACATTCAACAATATCTTTGTAGGATCCGATGGAAAAATTAATTCTCACAAGTCTAGTTACCTTTGCCTTACCACTGTTGTTCAGCCATTGGATGTAGTAGGGATGCGGGTGTGGTTTGGTGTTGAGGGCAAGCTTCTGCACCATATCGCTGCTTGCCAAGTTGTTGCAGCTACCTCCATCAATGATCATGCGACAAGAACGCTCTTTGATGACACACTTTGTTTGGAATAAAATGTGTCACTGATTTTGTTCCGCCATCTCCATTTGTGCACTAAGCACTCGCTGCACGATCAAGCTCTCATAGTGGTCCGCTTCACCTGCATTAATATGTTCTTCTATTTGATCTTCATTACCTGCATGGTCAGTCGCAAGCAGTGCAAGTGTATCCTCATCAAAATCACTAGCAGATGAGTACTCACCATCATCCCTGACAATCATAACTCGCTTGTTTGGGCAGTCACGCATCATGTGCCCATATCCCTTGCACCGATGACATTGTATGTTGCTTGTTCTACCCGTCGATGCCACGGATGAAGTACTCGCAGCAGGCTTTTGCATCGTCTTCGCAACTGAATTGGTGGGGGCAGCTCGAGCCTTGTCACTAGATGATGGAGTAGAAATACGTGTAGATGGAGTTGAAGACATGTGTTGCTGCCATGAATTAGCCTTCCCTGTAGAAATATTACTCCTTGCACTAGCACGTCGTCCCTGCACTTCCCTTTCAGCTTTACAAGCAAGATGAAACAAACGGGTTACATTATTGTATTCTTTGTAAGCGAGGATGTCCTGAATTTCCCAATTTAACCCACCCAAAAATCTAGCCATAGCCGGTTCCTCATCCTCCTCTAGGTTACAACGCAACATACCCGTTTGTAATTCCTGATAATATTCTTCTACACTTTTAGCACCTTGTCTTAACTGCTGCAACTTATTTATCATATCACGCGCATAGTAAGATGGAACAAATCTAGCTCTCATGGCCCTTTTCAGCGCATCCCAAGTTCTAGGTAAGTTATTAGGATTTTTCTTTCCATATTCTATCCACCAAACAGAAGCAAAATCTGTAAACTCACTAGTAGCAGCCCTAACACGTGTAGTCTCAGGAAATTCATGAAATGCAAACTTTTGATCAACAGCAATCTCCCAAGTGATGTAAGCATCAGGGTCATATTTACCATCAAAAGGAGGTATTTTAAATTTAATCTTACTGAAAGCATCATTATTATTGTGTACCTCGCGTCGGTGGTGGCCACCCATACCTCTACGGGTGTGACGTAGGTGACGTCGATGATGAGTGTCTTGATCATCTCGTTCCGTATCAGCAGTGTAATCATCATCATAATTGCCATCCACTCGGTCTTCCTCCTTGTTTTCTTCCTTATGCTTCTCTTTGTCCATTGTGTGGAAAGCATCAAATCGCCTTAGGAGAGCAGCAAGGCTTTTGTCCACACTAGCAACGGATTCCTCCAAACTTGTGAGCTTGTTGTTTGTGGCAATCTGCGTAGCCTCCAACTGTCCCAGCTTTTCATTTGTCACCTGCAAGTCGTTATCAAGTCCCTCTGTGTGCAGCTTCACTTTCCTTTCAAAATGTTGTATGATGCCCTTAGTGCGAGGTGTAAGTGGTGTTTCGTTACCATCATCTGCCCCTAGCATGGTTCAAAGACAAAGACAACAAAAAGGCAAGTGAAGAAATAAAAGCCCTACAACTACTAGGATGTAGCTACAGCAAGTCGCTCACACTCAACCTGTAACACAAGTTCTTACCAATTCTTACCTTGCTTGACAGGAGGGGTCGTCTGCCAACAAGTGTACAGCAATGGACGAAGTGTATCGGTGCTGCAGCACAAGACCTGTCAAGCTGCAGAGTATGTGGAGCTATAGGTGGGCTGAAACAAGGAACGAACTAGCACCACGTTAGTTATAAAAGCGAGCTGAATAAACGCTCAACGGTGGTACTGTGCTGGTCCTAGCCTAGACCGTGCTAGAGACGCGAGCCTGGACACAAAAGGAAAACACAGCACACCACTAGAAACAAAATGAGCAGCCCTACTGGAAACAAAATGAACAACAATCCCCTTTTTTGATTTTTTTTTCTTTTTTTCTTTCTTTCTTTCTTTTTTTTCTTTATTTTTTTTCTTTCTCTTTTCTTTTTTTTGGGGAACCTCAAAACCTGATTATATAAACAAAATAGTACAAAATATCACTTCACCACTCTCACCCTCTCACTAGAGTAAGGCTGAACCTCAAAATTCAATATATCTAGCACAAGTATGAAGTGCTATCTTTCCTTTTGGATCACGTTGATGGAAACGCAGAATAGACCAGCAAGTGGCTGCACCTATTATCAAGATCTACTCAAATTCCAACCCACAATAGATTGGACGCAGTTGTGACTAGATGGTGACAAGAACTCAAAACTCTAAAGGACTAAACTAAAACCAGCACTGGACACGACCGAAGCAAACACTGATTCAACCAGCCCTAACTAAGTAGTACTAGCCACGGCACAAAGGATTTATAGGATTATAGAAAACAAATCTGCTATATTTTTTGTCTTTTTTTTTGGACTATAGGAAAAACAAACACGAAGAATTGGAAATCTCTCACCGATAAACCTTGCTCTGATTACCAACTGATGTGAACCCACTAGGGTTTTCGCCTGATCTTTCGATGAGAGGCGCTGGATAACTCGATTAGTGAATGGAGATGACGTTCACGGCCCGACTACAGCCCTCAAGACTGCGCCTTAGCAACCGATACACCGCCTCCAATGGCTGTCACGATCTTGTGGAGCGCAACACCCGGCCACTAGGGCACTCGTCCTGCAAGCAATCGAAGAACCAGCAAGAACAAGTAGAACAAGTACTAAATTACCAGATGTAAATGAAGGTTTCAAACTCAATCTCTAATGAAGTGGGGTTTCGAAAACAAGAAGACGGGCGGCTGGATCAGCACGCGCGCTTACAAGCAAGTAGCGAAGGCTAAACTTTATCTAATCAAAACCCAGTTGTTCATGGCGGCTCTAGATGTAAATAAATAGAGGGGAGGACGACCAAAGGGGTGCTAGAGTCGTCCTCCAACCCTAGGACGCGTCCCTAATGGACTCAACTTGATACATGGGCCATTGGTCCAAAATAGGGTGACGCAGCACCAAAACAGAAAAAGGTGTCGGCACGAAAACAAGGACTGCGCCCGACTCATAAGCCGCATAGATATGTGGTGGGACCCATTGGAAAGTAGACTTCATGAGCTTTCCAACAAGTATAGGAACGTCCCAGTTGGAGTCCATATGACGCCGTGGTGATCCATACAAGTTAGAGTTATTTTCCAGTCCGAATCCAACTCCCATAACGTGTTGGGTTTGGACTCTTTGTTTCCTTGCTTTAGAAACGACGTGGTAACTTGACAGAGGATGTTGTGGAGGCTTGGACCTGATCTCCAATCACCTTTGTTAAGTTATCACTCTTCCCATATGCAATCAGCCCTTGAAGTTGGTGTTGCCTCAAATTCTGAATGCAGTTGAACCTTCCCTTGCTGATCTTGTCCATTATTCCTGAGCAACACCAAAGTGCACGTGTCTCCATTGTCTAAATATGATTGACAAGAGTTTAAAGCTGAACTTACTTGAAGGTTGAGTTGACGGGCACGAGCACGAGTAAGAGGACCAGCTATAGGTTGTGTCGGAGAGGATGTAGGATATGTATCGCTGGTGGATGTAGGATATGTATCGCTGGTGGATGTAGGATATGTATCGCTGGTGTTGATGTCCTCATCAAGAATAGATGGTCTAGTCGACACATGCGTCTACAAGGAAGTAGCAATGGCTAAACTTACAACAAAACAAAACCCGCCTCTGGCTGTAGAAGCCTTTATGTACAAGAGAGAGCAACCAGAGTGTGCGGTGCTAATCCCTCGACTCACTAAAAACAAAAGAAAACAATAATATCCATATCATGCATGCATGGAGTTTCTTATTGAATGAAGCTGTCCACAGAAAGGTCTCTGGAGTAACTCGACGATTGCGGCCGCCCCATTATAGATATGGACATGGGACTGGATCCATGTGAAAATAGACTTCATAAGCTTTCCACCGTGTATTTGAACATCAAAATCGGTCACTGTATGTAGTCTTGGTGGCCACCACAAGTTGAGACCCTTCTGCAGTCCAAATTTAGCCCATCGCGAATATGCTTCCTTGCGGTTCCTCCTCATTATTCTAGATAGTTGAGTTATCATGCATATGAATCTGAGGCGTGGATGTATTCATGGTGCTCATGTCCTCATCATCCTCCTCTTCTTGCATTTGAGTCGTCCTCGACTCAAGCTTGTCCTCTTCTATTGATGGTACTCATGTCCTCATCATCCTCCCCTTCTTGCATTTGAGTCGTCCTCGACTCAAGCTTGTCCTCTTCTCCCAAGTAGGGCATAATGGTCCCCAATCAACTTCATTCACCATCCATACTTTCAATATGCAATCAAATATTCTCCTGATCCATATAAGTATTACGGAGCAGGTGATGTCCTCATCATTCTCCCCTTCTTGACAGCAAACCGTCCTCGGTTTAATCATTGGTGGAGCATGTGTTGTCAGAATTGATGAACCTTGCTCTCCTGCTTGATACTTGCCCTGTTCCATCATAAGAAAACTAGGCAAACCCACCATGACATGGTTATGGTTATTGCACACTTCTAGTTGGTCATATTGTTTCACAATAAAAGGAGATTTTATGTTTGAATAAATGTAAATTCGGTGTACCATATACTCCTTTGCATAATTATATTTGCCAATTGCATGAAAACTAACATTGGAAGAGCATGACAATTCAAATCTAGAAAACTGATTATTCTCTAAATAGCTAAGCTCACAAAGATCATCGAATTCAATGTACCCCATTATATGTAAAGATGACAACAATTGAGCTTCTTCATTTTCATTTACAATATTAATAACATGCTTGAATTCGACACTCATTGATTCAGAATTCTTTTCTTTGTATACTAGTTGTGGCATGGATATAGGTGATGCAATATTGCACAACTCTTCTTTGTCACTAGGAACATCAGGAATATCGAAGTTTGACAAAGGAAAATTAGTAATTGGTTCCATAATTGTTTTCTCTAAGTTAGCAGCATTAGTGGACAAATGCAGCTCATCTAATGCAAGGTCACCTTGATTTATGTTACCACCATCTAATTTACCTTTGATGCTGTGTTGAAATGGTGTGGGTGCAGCTAGATTTACGCTCTCTTTAAATGACTCATCTAGTGTCTCAAGTTGCACGCTTTCCATGTGTATGTTGTCTTCTTGTTGCTGCAAATTGTTAGTAATAGGAGAGACACGTACTTCTATAATACTTGCGAGATCCCTTTCTAACTCACAAGCAAGATCAAACAATTCATCAAAAGTGTTATAATACTTATCAACAAGAATGTTCTGAATTTCTACATTAAGACCTTGCAGAAATCTATGTTCCAAAAGTTCATCAGTTTCTTCTAATCCACATCGCAGCACACACAATTTTAGTTTATCCAAATATTCCGCTACGGTTTTGTTTTCTTGCTTTATAGATTGTAGTTTTTCAAACAAAATTTCAGAATAGTACTCAGGGACAAAAACATCTCTAAAATGTCTTTTCACATCTTTCCATGTTTGAGGAGCTTTATGAAATCTACAAAGGTATTTCCATGAACTTAAAGCATACTCAGTAAGAACACTGGAAGCAACTCTAATCTTTTGGCTTTCCGATAGATTATGCTTTTTAAATTCATTGTCTACATTTAGCTCCCATTTAATATATGCATGTGGATCACAATTTCCTTCAAAATAAGGTAATGCAGATTTTATTTCATCTAGCAAAACATCACATACCTCATGAGTGCCATACTTATCACTTGCCACACCTTTAGCAAGGTGATGTGAACATGCAATCTGATTATCGCTTGTTTCTACGTGGATTCCTGCCATGATTAGAACAAAACAAGAGACATACGCAATAATCTTTATGCTCCTATCAACTACAAGGATGTGGTTGTTGTAATTATTTCACTCTCACCCTATGCAAACAAGTTCTCACAAGTTCTTACCAAGCGAAACAGGAGGTGGCAGGAACCAACAAGTCAGAAAACCTAGAAAATGGTGTATCAACGCTGCAGCAACAACACTTGTCAAGTTGTAGTCTGATATGTGGAGTTATAGGATGGCTCTATATATTGCACAAGGAAGTACTAGCACCACATTAGTCACAAAAGCATGTTGAGAAATCATTCAACGGTGGCACTGTGCTGGTCCTAGGCTAGACCGTGCTAGAGACGCGAACCTAGGCACAGATGAAGTCACAATATCGCAAGAATAATAAGAACAACAAGAGATAACTTCCCTTCTTTTCCTCTTCCTTTCTTTTCTTTCCTTTTTTTTCTTTTCTTTCCTTTTTCTTTTCTTTTTTCTGATATTTTTTGTTTCTTTCTTTTTTTTCCTACTTTGCTCAACTAAAATAAATCTGAATCTTGATGGATTAGATTTCAGAAAACACACAATGTCTTTAGTGTAACAAAAATACAACTAACATATTATGATGGTGATATGATGCTGCAGTAACACTGATTGCAACGGGGATGAGAAAAATAGAATGTGAAAGAAGAGTGGAGGAGAGGCAAAAGGATGCGCATGAAGTGGACAAGGATGCAATGTTCTAAAATTAGATGCCCAAGAGTGGAATGAATCTAGTGGTTGCAATAGGATGCTGATTAAAAATAGGATGCTGATTATAGAATGTGCAAGAGCGCTTACAATAGGATGTATGAATGGAAGAAAGGAACATGCAGGTGGCAGTGAGTAAGAATAGGTTGCTCACGGGTGGAAGTGAAAACGTGCATGCAATGGCCTAAAAATATAGGGTGCGCATGAGTGAAAAGAGAGTGGTGGATGGAGTTTACACGGTGCCCAAGTAGGGTGGTGATGGTAGTTCAGATATATAGTGTAGTCCAAATGTATATGGTAATAGTGTTGCAGCGGAGATTATACGATGGACAATGACTAAAACGTGACAAAAACTCGAAACTCTAAAAGTCTAAACCTAAGACCAGCAACTCGACTCAACCGATGTAAATCAAACACAACAAGCCTGAACTAAGTAGTACTAGTAAAAGGCTCAAAGGGTCTATAGGATGATAGAAATGAAAGTACTATTTTTCTTGGCTTTTTCTAGGCAATAGGAAAAAAATGCAAACTAAATTCTCTCACCGATGAAACCTTGATCTGATACCACTTAATAAGAACGAGGGTGTCCCGATCTTTCGGTGTAGATGGATAACTTCAATCTCTCTAGAGCGACGTTCACGATCCGACTACAACCGTCCAAGGACGCCGCGCCTTAGCGATCGATAAACCAATTCTAGCGGTTGATCACGATCTTGTTGATCACAACCAACCAAACCACTAGGGTAATTCCTGCACGCAATCGAAGAACATGCAAGAACAGATAGAACAGGCACTCAATTGCCAAATAATACAAGAAGGATCTAATATGAATCACGATAACAATATGGGGTTTTGAATCAAGTAGAACGGATGGTCTAGTCGACACATGTGTCTACAAGGAAGTAGCAATGGCTAAACTTACAACAAAACAAAACCCGCCTTATGTCTCTGGCTGTAGAAGCCTTTATGTACAAGAGAGAGCAACCATAGTGTGCGGTGCTAATCCCTCGACTCACTAAAAACAAAAGAAAACAATAATATCCATATCATGCATGCATGGAGTTTCTTATTGAATGAAGCTGTCCACAGAAAGGTCTCTGGAGTAACTCGACGATTGCGGCCGCCTCATTATAGATATGGACATGGGACTGGATCCATGTGAAAATAGACTTCATAAGCTTTCCACCGTGTATTTGAACATCAAAATCGGTCGCCGTATGTAGTCTTGGTGGCCACCACAAGTTGAGACCCTTCTGCAGTCCAAATTTAGCCCATCGCGAATATGCTTCCTTGCGGTTCCTCCTCATTATTCTAGATAGTTGAGTTATCATGCATATGAATCTGAGGCGTGGATGTATTGATGGTGCTCATGTCCTCATCACAAACCGTGCACCTATCTTGCATCAACATTAGTACTATCTCCAAACAGACCGAACCGAGCTTCCACTTGAGCCTCTTCATCTAGGAGTACAAACAAGTGTGTCAAAAATGGTTTCTTAGACTATGGTGCATTACGAAAAAACTATGCACCTATCTTGCATCAAGATTAGCACTATCTCCAAACAAATCGAACCGAGCATCCACTTGAGCCCCTTCACCTAGGAGTACCAACAAGTGCGTCCAAAATGGTTTCTTAGACTATGGTGCATTAGGTGCAAACTGTGCACCTATCTTGCACCGAAACTAACAATGTCTCCACAAGAACCGTAGCGAGATTCCATATGACACACGTCGTCAAGGAGTTCCATCGGGTGCATCCAAATTGATTTCGAAGCATATGGTATGTTCCATGCAAACTGTGCACCTATCTTGCATCAAGATTAGCACTATCTCCAAACTGACCGAACCAAGCTTCCACTTGAGCCTCTTCACCCAAGAGTACCAAATAGTGCATCCATAATGGTTTCTCAGACTATGGAGCATTAGGTGCAAACTGTGCACCTATCTTGCACCGAAACTAACAATGTCTCCAAGTGGACCGAAGCGAGGTTCCATATGACACACGTCGTCAATGAGTTCCATCGAGTGCATCCAAATTGATTTCCAAGCATATGGTATGTTCCATGCAAACCATGCACCTACCTTGCATAAGGATTAGCACTATCTCCAAACTGACCGAACCAAGCTTCCACTTGAGCCTCTTCACCCAAGAGTACCAAATAGTGTATCCAAAATGGTTTCTTAGACTATGGTGCATTACGCACAAACTATGCACCTATCTTGCACCGAAACTAACATTGTCTCCAAACAGACCGAAGCGAGATTCCATATGACAAACTTCATCTATGAGTTCCACTGGGTGCGTCCAAAGTGATTTCTTAACATATGGTATGTTGCATGCAAACTGTGCAACTATCTTGCATCAAGATTAGCACTATATCCGAACAGACCAAATCGAGCCTCCACTTGAGCCTCTTCAAATACGAGTACCATCGTGTGCGTCTAAAATGGTTTCTTAGCCTATGGTGCATTAGGCGTAAACCGTGCACATATCTTCTACCAAAACTAACACTCTCTCTCTAAACGAACTGAAGCAAGATTCCATATAACACAAATCATCAAGGAGTTCCATCATGTGCGTCCAGATTGATTTCCAAGCATTTGGTAAGTTCCATGCAAACCATGCACCTATCTTGCATCAAGATTAGAACTATCTCCAAACAGACCGAACCGAGCATCCACTTGAGCCCCTTCACCTAGGAGTACCAACAAGTGCGTTCAAAATGGTTTCTTAGACTATGGTGCATTAGGTGCAAACTGTGCACCTATCTTGCACCGAAACTAACAATGTCTCCAAACGGACCGAAGCAAGATTCCATATGACACACGTCATCAAGGAGTTCCATCGGGTGCGTCCAAATTGATTTCTAAGCATATGCTATGTTCCATGCAAATCATGCACCTATCTTGCATCAAGATTAGCACTATCTCAAAACAGACCGAACCGAGCCTCCACTTGAGCCTCTTCACCTAGGATTACCAACAGGTGCTTCCAAAATGGTTTCTTAGACTTTGGTGCATTAGGCGCAAACCATGCACATATCTTGCACCGAAACTAATACTATCTCTAAGCACACCAAAGCGAGATTACATATGACACACGTCATCAAGGAGTTCTATCGGGTGTGTCCAAATTAATTTCTAGGCATATGGTACGTTCCATGCAGACCGTGCATCTATCTTGCATCAAGATTAGCACTATCTCCAAACAGACCAAACCAAGCTTTCACTTGAGCCTTTTACCTAGGAGTACCATCGGGTGCATCCAAAATGGTTTCTTAGCCTATGCTGCATTATGTTCAAACCTTGCACCTATCTTGCACCAAAACTAACATTGTCTCCAATCAGACCAAAGCAAAATTTTGCATGACACAAATCATCAAGGAGTTACATCAGGTGCGTCCAAATTTGATTTCTAAGCATATCGTATGTTCCATGCAAACCGTGCATCTATCTTGCATCAAGATTAGCACTATCTCCAAACAGACCGAACCGAGCATCCGCTTGAGCCCCTTCACCTAGGAGTACCAAAAGTGCGTCCAAAATGGTTTCTTAGACTATGGTGCATTAGGTGCAAACTCTGCACCTATCTTGCACCGAAACTAACAATGTCTCCAACTGGACCGAAGCGAGATTCTATATGACACACGTTGTCAAGGAGTTCCATCGGGTGCATCCAAATTGATTTCCAAGCATATAGTATGTTCCATGCAAACCATGCACGTACCTTGCATAAGGATTAGAACTATCTCCAAATTGACCGAACCAAGCTTCCACTTGAGCCTCTTCACCCAAGAGTACCAAATAGTGCGGCCAAAATGGTTTCTTAGACAATAGTGCATTAGGCGCAAACTGTGCACCTATCTTGCACTAAAACATACAATGTCTACAAAAGGACCGAAGCAAGATTCCATATGACACACGTCATCTAGGTGTTCCATTGGGTACGTCCAAATTGATTTCTAAGCATATGGTATGTTCCTTGCAAATCATGCACCTATCTTGCATCAAGATTAGCACTATCTCCAAACAGATCAAACCGAGCTTCCACTTGTGCCTCTTCACCGAAGTACCAACAGGTGCTTCCAAAATGGTTTCTTAGACTATGGTGCATTAGGCGCAAACCATACACATATCTTGCACCGAAACTAACACTATTTCTAAACAGACCAAAGTGAGATTCCATATGACACATGGTATCAAGGAGTTCCATCGCGTGCATCCAAATTAATTTCCAAGCACGTGGTATTTTCCATGCAAACCATGCACCTATCTTGCATCAAGATTAGCACTATCTCTAAACAGACCAAACCGAGCATCCACTTGAGACCCTTCGCCTAGGAGTACGAACAAGTGCATCCAAAATGGTATCTTAGACTATGGTGCATTAGGTGCAAACTGTGCACCTATCTCGCACCGAAACTAATAATATCTCTAAACGGACCAAAGTGAGATTCCATATGACACATGTCATCTAGGAGTTCCATCTACTGCGTCCAAATTGGTTTCTGAGCATATGGTATGTTCCATGCAAATCGTGCACCTATCTTGCATCAAGATTAGCACTATCTCTAAACAGACCGAACCGAGCCTCCACTTGAGCCTCTTCACCTAGGAGTACTAACAGGTGCTTCCAAAATGGTTTCTTAGACTTTGGTGCATTAGGCGCAAACCATGCACATATCTTGCACCGAAACTAATATTGTCTCTAAGCACACCAAAGCGAGATTCCATATGACACATGTCATCAAGGAGTTCTATCGGGTGTGTCCAAATTAATTCCTAAGCATATGGTACGTTCAATGCAGACCATGCGTCTATCTTGCTTCAACATTAGCACTATCTCCAAATAGACCAAACCGAGCTTTCACTTGAGCCTTTTACCTAGGAGTACCATCGGGTGCGTCCATAATGGTTTCTTAGCCTATGCTGCATTATGTGCAAACCTTGCACCTATCCTGTATCGAAACTGAGACTGTCTCCAAACAGACCGAAGCAAGATTTCGTATGACACACGTCATCTAGGAGTTCCATCATGTGCTTCCAGATTGTTTTCCAAGCATTTGGTATGTTCCATGCAAACCGTGCACCTATCTTGCAGCAAGATTAGCACTATCTCTAAACAGACCGAACCGAGCAACCACTTGAGCCCCTTCACCTAGGAGTACCAACAAGTGCGTCCAAAATGGTTTCCTAGACTACGGTGCATTAGGTGCAAACTGTGCACCTATTTTGCACCAAAACTAACAATGTCTCCAAATGGACCGAAGCAAGATTCCATATGACACACGTCATCAAGGAGTTCCATCGGGTGCATCGAAATTGATTTCGAAGCATATGGTATCTTCCATGCAAACCATGCACCTACCTTGCATAAGGATTAGCACTATCTCCAAACTGACAAAACCAAGCTTCCACTTGAGCCTCTTACCCAGGAGTACCAAATAGTGCGTCCAAAATGGTTTCTTAGACTATGGTGCATTAGGCGCCACCTGTGCACCTATCTTGCACTAAAACTTACAATGTCTACAAACAAACCGAAGCAAGATTCCATATGACACACGTCATCTAAGAGTTCCATTGGGTGCGTCCAAATTGATTTCTAACCATCTGTTATGTTCTATTCAAATCATGCACCTATCTTCCATCAAGATTTGCACTATCTCCAAACAAATGAAACCGAGCTTCCCTGAGCCTCTTCACCGAAGTACAAACAGGTTCTTCCAAAATCTTAGACTATGGTGCATTAGGCGCAAACCTTGCACCGAAACTAACATAGTTTCTAAATAGACCAAAGAGACATTCCATATGACACACGTCATCAATGAGTTCCATCGGATGCATCCAAATTGATTTCCAAGCATATGGTATGTTCCATGCAAACTGTGCACCTATCTTGCATCAAAATTAGCACTATCTCCAAACAGACTGATCCGAGCTTCCACTTGAGCCTCTTCATCTAGGAGTACAAACAGGTGCCTCAAAAATGGTTTCTTAGACTATGGTGCATTAGGCACAAACTATGCACCTATCTTGCACCGAAACTAACATTATCTCCAAACAAATCGAAGTGAGATTTCATATGACACACGTCATCTAGGAGTTCCATTGGGTGCGTCCAAATTGATTTCTTAACATATGGTATGTTCCATGCAAACTGTACAACTATCTTGCATCAAGATTAGCACTATATCCGAACAGACCAAATCGAGCCTCCACTTGAGCCACTTCAACTATGAGTACCATCGGGTGCGTCTAAAATGGTTTCTTAGCCTATAGTGCATTAGGCGTAAACCGTGCACATATCTTCTACCAAAACTAACACTGTTTCTAAACAAAACGGAGCAAGATACCATATGACACACATCATCAAGGAGTTATATCAGGTGCGTCCTAATTGATTTCTGAGCATATCATATGTTCCATGCTAACCGTGCATCTATCTTGCATCAAGATTAGCACTATCTCCAAACAGACCAAACCAAGCTTTCACTTGAGCCCATTGACCTAGGAGTACCATCGGGTGCGTCCAAAATGGTTTCTTATCCTATGGTGCCTTAGGTGCAAACCGTGCACCTATCTTGCACCGAAACTAACAGTGTATCTAAACGGACCGAAGTGAGATTTCATATGACACATGTCATCTAGGAGTTCTATCTGGTGCGTCCAAATTGATTTCTAAGCATATGGTATGTTCCATGCAAATCATGCACCTATCTTACATCAAGATTAACACAATCTCTAAACAGACCAAACCAAGCCTCCACTTGAGCCTCTTCACCTAGGATTACCAACAGGTGCTTCAAAAATGGTTTCTTAGACTTTGGTGCATTAGGCGCAAACCTTGCACATATCCTGCACCGAAACTAATACTGTCCCTAAGCACAGCAAAGTGAGATTCCATATGACACACGTCATGAAGGAGTTCTATCGGGTGTGTCCAAATTAATTTCTAAGCATATGGTACGTTCCATGTAGACCGTGCATCTATCTTGCATCAAGATTAGCACTATCTCCAAATAGACCAAACCGAGCTTTCACTTGAGCCTTTTACCTAAGAGTACCATCAGGTGCGTCCGAAATGACTTCTTAGCCTATGCTGCATTACGTGCAAACCTTGCACCTATCCTGCACCAAAACTCACACTGTGTCGGTGTTTTCCCCATGGGGGGTCACACCAACGAGTGAATTTGTATGCGTGCTTCCCTTTCCCTGATGGTGATGCAAAAAGACACAAGGATTTATACTGGTTCGGGCAAGAGAAGGCCCTACGTCCAGCGGGGGGGAGAGAGTTTGTATTATTCTGCACCTAAGTGCTTGTACAGGGGTGAATACAAGCGTGGTATGGAGTATGGAAGTTCTACTACGTATGAGTGTGGTGTTGTCTGGTTGATCTCCTCCTGAGTCCGCTCTCGGGCTTCCCCTTTTATAGTTCCAAGGAGAAGCCCAGGGTACAAATATAGGTGTCAGAGTAGAGGTCGATAGAGGCATGGCACGCGGACCTACTCGAGGCCTCCGTACCGGTGTGGTCTCGAGCCGTCCCGTCCAGGTAGCTTGATGATGATTACGCGTGCCCTGGAATCCTGCTCTGCGCGCCGTCTTGGACTGGTTCATTGGCGGCACGCCTGTACGATATAACAGCGGATCCGTCGGAGTGGTTGCCTTGTTGCCATTCGACGTCCAACCCTTCCCCTGGAAGGAAACGGGTCTGGTCGAGGGTCGGCCGCCGTGTAACGCTCCGCTGTCCAGAGCGTTGACCCTAGATGTCTCGAGGGGGTCCTGACTAGACGTTCCATCCCTGCTTCCCGTGTCCTGACACGCTCTGGGTCGTTTGGCGGGGAAGGCTGCAAAAAGAATGACGGGACGGATGCCTGTTCCCTATCACGCTTCCCGTGACTGGCGTGTTAGGTGAGAATGCGACAGGCGCATTAAATGCCCTGGTTCCCATGCGCGCGTTAGGCGGCGGGCGGCGTCCTTGCGCTCGACGCCTCCTGGTTCGCTCGAGCCTACTTCCGTATTCGACGGTAGCGGCGCTCGAGCCCTGATCGATTCGCTCGATGCCTTTTCCGTCTTCGAGGCTGCGGTTGTCGATGACTGTTTGTATGACTGACTAGAGCGTCGAGTTGAGGGCCTCGACCTGCGTATGGGGGATCTCATTATGTGCATCAGTTAGGATACCCCTTACTGATACCCTCGACAGTAGCCCCTGAGTCTCCATTCGAGCACTGGCGCTCGAGTGGAGGCTTTATTTTGCGGTCGAATCTCCGTGGGGGCACGTGAGTGACCCCGCGGGGGTAGCCCCCGAGCCCTTGGAGGAGTTTTTGACACCTTCGAGGGTTATGTTGCCTAACTCGCAGAAACACTATCGACACCAGTGGTGGAAGCTTCTGATTGGCTCGCTTTGCGCGGGGGTTTCGACGTACTGTGAGAAACACTATCGACACCAGTGGTGGAAGCTTCTGATTGCGTCATCCACCACAAATTGAGCTCCTAACAGGAAGTCCAAGTGAGAACCTGTGCCCCTTTCGAGGGGGTCAGCTGTAGCCCGGAGGCATTCTCATAAAGCGGGGTCGACGTGGTCGGGGATACTGGACTCGTTTGATAGAGTCCAGCGGCTCGATGCCTCCCGTCGGGGGGATTCCTCTCGACCGTCTCGACCCTACCTTGGACATCCCCAGCGAGTTGTCGAGACGGGCCTCGGTTTTCGACCACTCGCTGGGCATCCCTGACTCTGGCACTCGAGATCGGCTGTCGAACCCTTCCGGTGGGCCAGCCTGCGACCTCTCGAGGCTTCTGTGGGTGCGTTCCTTGGCTTACAAGGGAAGGGAGAAGTCGTGGCGGGTTCGCCTTTCTGCTCGTTGGGCGCGTCTTTTCAGGCGGGAGCCGTTGCGGCACTGTACCGGCGTAGAATTTGGAGCGCCCCATCTGTGACGAGGAAAAGGACCGTTAGGCGGCATATTTACGGGGGGGGGAGTTACCTCATTTATCGGATCTGTCCATTGGTGGGTCGCTGCCTATAAATATCCTATGGCGTCACCGCCGCTTTCCCTTCCGCCTTCTGCCTTCTTCCTTGCCTTAGCCATTTCGCCGTCTTAGGTCTCCTGCCATCACACGCGCGCGCGCCCCCTCGAGCAGTAGCGAATCCACCGTCCTTCCGCCCAAGATGCCTGTGATACTTGTTGCCACCGACGAGTGGCGTCCGTCGTCGATGACGGAACGCCGATTGCTGGAGCTTGAGAAGGAAGGGCTCCTACGCCACCGCACATCGCTTTCGTCGCCGGAGTGGATCGCGCCGCCAGCGGACCACAGGGAGCCCAGGCCGCCCAAGGGCTATGTGGTTTCGTTCGTCAAGTTCCACCGCCACGGCCTGGGCACTCCCCCGAACCGCTTCGTGCGGGTGCTCTGCCACCATTATAGGGTGGAGCTCCAGTACTTCTCCCCTAACGCCATCACCGTCGCGGCGGTCTTCGCCGCGGTGTGTGAGGGCTATTTGGGGATGATGCCCCACTGGGAGCTGTGGCTCCACCTCTACAGGGGCGAGCTCTTCAACGCCCCCACTGGGACCACCGGCGTGAGGAAGCCCGTGCGGGCGGGGTGCCTCAACCTCGTGCTGAAGACGGGGAAGACAGCGAGGCCGCGCGAGTACATCCCGATGGGATCGTCGACGAACCACGCCGGATGGGACTCCCAGTGGTTCTACCTGAGGAACGACGACGATCTCCTTCCCGCCTACACCGGTTGCCTGATCACGGAGCGCCCGGAGAACTGGACGTACGGCGTTGTCCAAGCTCACCAGTCACGGCTCGACCCCCTCCTCAACGCCTTGAAGAAGCTACGTATGGAAGGCCTGACCGCCGCTCTTGTCCTCTCAGCCGTTCATCATCGGAGAGTTCTCCCATTGATGTCCCGGCCGCTCAGGATGGACGAGATGGGCCCTGGCGTCTCGTCCCGGGACCTCGAGGCGTGCAGGATGTCTAACGAGGCTCCGGCGGACGACGAGGTCGCGGCCCGGGTCAGGGCGACCATCGCCGGCGATTTCAAGCCGGAGCACGTTAACGGCTTCCCCATGAGGCCCGATGCGGGCTCGATCGACCTGGTATGCTCTTTTCTCGTACATGGCTTCAATTCTGGATTTCCTTCGACCCCTTTTTTAAGCTCGCCTTTGTTCTGGCAGGGGCGAATCGATGTCCGGTCCTCGAGGCCTCCAGTAAAGGATGACGAGGTCAACCGCGCCAGTCCGCCGAGAAACAAAAGTCCGTCAAGGAGTCTGTAAAGAAAGGAGAGAAGAAGAAGAACCTCGACCGCCAAGCACTAGAGGCGCGTCGAGCTAAGTCCAGGCAGAGGGGAGAGCCTGAGGAAGAATCCCCCAGCGAAGACGATGGCGGAGACGGCGATGACGACAGCGACGACTCCGAGGGGATGGCGTCTCGTCTCGACCGGATCTTCGAGGGTCCGCCTCGAGGCGATGTCGACGTCCCACGGATGGGGGCGCCAAAGGAGGGGCCAGGCGGATCTCACCGCCCCCGTGCTGACACTCCTCCTGCGCCTGCGCCAGGTCGGGCCGCCCCGCATCCTCAACCTCCCCCTGCACCAAAGGCAGGTAGCCGGGCTAAGCCCCATGCGACGGGGCCGTTGACCCGTGGCCGTGCCGCGGCCTCCGACAAGGGGAGACCGGCCGCAGGAGCGCTAGTCCCGGCGCTCGCCAGGTGGGAGATGCTGGGCCAAGACCAGCGCCTGCCCTCGAGGGGTCGAGGGCCTTGACGCTGGGTGGCTCGAGGCCCATCAGTCGAGGCACCGGTAGGCGAGCCGTTCTCCCTGTGGGGTAAGTTATTCGACGCTGTTATTCTTATTCTCCTGATTCTTTGTGTTTTCTCGTATAACGGTCTTCTTTGTGCCCGTTCCTCTTTCCTTAGGTTGAAACGGACGCTTGAGCAGGCCCAGCCCTCGATGGCGAAAAGGCTCAAGGTAGGAGCGGCCTCCAAGGACTCAGGTTAGCAGCTTATGCATGGGATTTATGTTGCTCTTACGTCGGCCATCATAGTGACTGACCTTTGTTTTTGCGTTCTATAGGTTCCTCCGACCCTCAACCACTGACCGGCGCTGAGAGCGCCCCACCCCGTCCTGAGTTTGCCCTGTCGCCGCCAAAACAGGCCGAGGCACCTCAGCCCCAAGGGCAAGAGGGAGCCCCCGAGCCTCCCTGATCGGGGGTCGAGGGGGATCCCATTACCTTAAGTGATGGGTCTGGCGGCGACGGGACCTCAAGGGATGCCCGTCCTATGGACGAGGAGGCCTCGACCTCTCTTGTCGCGAGACGGACGCCCAGGCCTACCGGTCTTCGCTCCATCGAGGAGCAGAGGAAGAAGGAGGAGGAGAAGCGGGAGCAAAAGACGTGGCGACAACTGCAGGAGCAGGAACGTCGACCGGAGCCGCAAGAGCTCCAAGAGCAACATCAGCAGGGGGGCCAGGAGCCGACGGAGCCGCTTGATCCACCCCACCCGGAGCTGGAGGCGCCGCAGGAGCCTAGAAACCAGGAGGAGGGTCTGCCGGCTTTTGGACCTCCGACCCCGGCGTGGCTCCGGCCGGGGGCGCCGGCCGCGATCCCTGCAGAGTCAGGGCGGGCGGACGGCGTGGTGGCGCTCGCCTGCATGATGTGCACTCCCACCGACCCTGATTCTGAGATCAGGAGGACAATCTATGGCATGGACGGGATCGCCCCAGATTCCTCCGGGAGCGTCGGTCGTGGGAGGACCGTATTCCCGCCGAGGAGGACGAGGCTGGGACGTCGGGCGGAGGTGGAGGCAGCGAAACGGGCACCTGGAAGACGCTGGATGACGATGGGCGGTTCCCCTCCCTCGTCGACTTGTTCCTGGGCCATGGGGGGCCTCGATACCGTCGAGGAGCTCATCCGCGGCGTCAAGGCGCGGGCCGACCAGGAGATGGAGAACTGGTGCCCTGATCGGATCCGCATCCGTGCTTCCACGGATCCGTCCAAGCCCAACATTTTTCTGGATGATCGGAAGGAAGCCGAGAAGTGGGAGCACGTCGAGGAGCTCCGCCTTTGGATGAAGCACACGGTGGGGCTCTTGTCGGACGTTGTAAACAACGGGCTCGGGCCGGCCTACTTTGTAAGTCTCCTAGTCTTTTAACCTTTAGGGAACTCGTTGGTTTTGGGTTCTAACTGCTCGATCACCGGCTCGCAGGACCTGAAAGAGACCTCCCGTATTAAGTCAGGCTTCATTCATGCCACGAGAGGCGACTAGGAGCAGCTCCCCCTCCTCAAAGACCAACCCCTGGAGTCGCAGGATAAACTCCTCAAAGCTTATAAAGAGCTCTTGGCGCTCGAGGAGGAGAAGAAGGAGAGGGAGGCTGCCCTAGCCGAGGCTTGAGAGTTCTCAAAGAAGGCTGTGGAAGAGGCCGTGCTACTGAGGGAGCGGGTTCTGACGGTCGAGGAGGCCGGGTCCAAAGCCCGAGAGGAGGCTCTGTCCTATAAGAGCACTGTTGCTGACCTGGACAAGGAGAAGGGCCTCCTCAAGACCGACCTGGACTCCATCCGAGAATCCTTCCGGAGGATAAAGGTGGAGTATGTGGACAGTGAGGTCGCCAGGGGTGCCGCGGAGGAGGCAAAGAAAAAGGCCATTGAAGACCTCGAGGCGAAGCGGGCTCGATCCCACAGCCTCTCTGACGACGTCGATCGTTTGAAGGGAGAGCTGTTGGAGAAGAATGGAGCTATTGCTCAGGCTGGCAAGGCGATCGAGGATCTTCGTGTTGCCAATACTGAGCTGGCACGCTCCAACAAAGAGATCGAGAGGGCCAACACCAAATTAGTTAGCGAGAACACAACTCTGGAGGAGAGTGTCCGCGGTGTGTTTCTTTTGTCAGATTTTCTTTTCGAGATGTGCTTGGTTTTATCTAAAGCTTTTTGCATTCACAGGCCTTAAAGACAAGCTCTTGGCCGCCCAAGTCGAGGCTCGCAATGCCAAAGCCCAGCTCGAGGGGGAGGTTGTTTTGAACCGTCGACTTCGGACGGCGATAAGCGATCTCTCGACCTCTTGGGAGGTCGAGCCCATGGACGAGTCGATGGAGGAAGCTCGAGGCGACGCGCTGGTCGATCAGCTGTGCTACTTAGGCGCGATGCTGATGGATCGGGTGCGGGACGCTCTCCACATCGGGGTGATGCGGGCAATGGCCGTTGTCTGTCCAGGCTTCTCCTATGACATGGAGGTGGTGTCCCACGGCTTCGTCACCGACATATCCAAGACCGACGTGGAGAACGAAGAGAGGCTCCACGCCTTGATCGACGACGCAGAGGTTCCTGGAGAGAGGTTGGCTAGGCTGTTCGAGCCAGAGGTACTGCCTCCTGAGACTAGCTCGGGCGCAGGCGAGGGCGGTGAGGACCATGATGCGGACTGAGGCCTGCGAGCCTGCTCTGGGTGCCTAGGCCCCTTTGTACAGTACTTTGCTACTCTATCTTTAAGTAGTATGACGTCTTTTAAATGGTTGTCAAATGTTTATCTGTCTTTCCGCTCGAGGCTCCTTTACTTCTTCTTGCGCCTATGTTTGTTTTTTCCCGCTCGGTCTTTTGTTTAAGGCGGTCTCGATTGCCTTAAGGGTGAGGAGGCGAGTAGAGTTTCCGTGGCCCGGGGGCGTAGGAGATCTCAGGCTCGTCGTTTCTCGGCCCGTAAGGGGCTCGAGGTACCTTTACTACTCAACCACACGAGATTACTGATGGGAACGAAAGGGTTACTTGGTTTTTTCGACACCTGGGGGGGTCGCCCTCCTGCTAGCCCCCGAGGAGGTATCGACTATGATAGGTCATAGTCGGTACCCCCTTCTAATCGTCAAGATTTTGACTCGTGAAAAAGCAAATTGCTCGAGGGAAAGACTTTATTTATTCATGCATTCATTTACAAAACCTCGGTACAGAATGTACGTGGGAACATAAAGCTTTGAAATTCTAGGGGTAGAATCGACGTAGCTGTTTGATGTTCCACGCGTTGGTGAAGATCGCTCCCTTTTCGTCTGCGAGCTTGTATGTTCCCGGTTTCAAGACCTCGGCCACCACGTATGGGCCTTCCCAAGGTGGAGTCAGCTTGTGGCGTCCTTGATTGCTTTGCCGCCGTCGTAGGACGAGGTCGGCCACGTTCAGGTCCCTCTTGCGCACGTGCTTGTCGTGGTAGCGTCGAAGCTTCTGCTGGTACCTGGCAGAGTTGAGGAGGGCCATGTCTCGAGCTTCCTCGAGCTGGTCGACCGCATTCTCTTGAGTCTCCTTATTTGATTGCTCGTTGTATGCTTTGAGTCGAGGGGACCCATACTCGAGATCCATCGGGAGCACGGCCTCAGAGCATAGACCATGAAAAATGGGGTGTATTTTGTGGCCCTGCTTGGCGTAGTCCTTAAGCTCCATAGGACTGAGGAAAGCTCCTCAACCCATTTCTTGCCGAATTTCTTCAAGCGATTATAGATTCTCGGTTTGAGCCCCTGCAAAATCATGCCGTTGGCATGCTCAACCTGGTCGTTAGTTCGAGGGTGGGCAACTACAGACCAGTTCACATGGATGTGATGCTGATCGCAGAAGGCCAGGAACTTTTTGCCGGTGAACTGAGTGCCGTTGTCGGTGATGATGACGTTGGGAATCCCAAACCGGTGGATGATGTCGGTGAAGAAAAGGACGGCTTGCTCGGAACGGATGTTGGTGATGGGTCGAGCCTCAATCCATTTGGAGAACTTGTCGATAGCCACCAGCAAGTGAGTGTACCCCCCTTTTGCCTTTTGTAGAGGCCCTACTAAGTCGAGCCCCCATACCGCGAACGGCCATGTGATCGGGAACATCTGGAGAGCGTGGGCAGGCAGGTGCGTCTGCTTGGCGTAGAATTGGCATCCGTGGCATGAGCGTACGAGCTCGATGGCGTCAGCTACGACCGTTGGCCAGTAGAAGCCTTGTCGGAAGGCGTTCCCTACAAGGGTCCGTGGAGCAGCATGGTGCCCACAAGCCCCCGAGTGTAGATCCTCGAGGAGTTTCCGGCTTCCTCTATGGTGACGCAACGCTGCAAGACCCCTATCGGGCTTCGTCGATATAGCTCCTTGTCATCGCCATAGATTACATATGACTTGGCCCGCCGAGCAATACGGCGGGCCTCAGATCGATCTTATAGCAGCTCGCAGCGGATCAGGCAGTCGAGGAACGGCGTGCGCCAATCGAACGGTCGACCGGGCCGCACTTCCATTACCTCAGCCGCCATTAGTAGTGCCTCGACGGCGTTGGTTTGCTGGGCAGGAGCGGTCTCGATGTCAGCCCCCGAGCCCAGGTCGATGGATGGCTCGTGTAGATCTCTTGAAAACGCGTCAGGAGGGACCGTGCCTCGGGTCAACGCAATCCTGGCGAGTTCGTCGGCTGCCTCGTTTTAGCATCGGGCGACGTGGACGAGATCGAGGCCGTGGAACTTGTCCTCGAGTCGACGGACCTCCTTGCAGTATGCTTCCATTTTTGGGTCGTGACAGTTCGAGGCTTTCATTACTTGGTCGATGACGAGCTGGGAGTCGCCTCGAACATCGAGGCGTCGGACTCCCAGCTCGATGGCGATCTTCAGACCATTGACAAGGGCCTCGTACTCTGCAACATTGTTGGATGCGGCAAAGTGTATCCTGACGACGTACCTCATATGGATGCCCAGCGGCGAAATGAATAGCAGGCCCGCCCCAGCTCCTGTCTTCATGAGAGACCCGTCGAAGTACATCGTCCACAGCTCCGCCTGAACCTAGGCCGGGGGGAGCTGGGAGTCTGTCCATTCCGCGACGCAATCCACAAGGGCTTGCGACTTGATAGCCTTACGGGGCGCATAAGTGAGAGTCTCACTCATGAGCTCGACCGACCATTTGGCGATTCTTCCCGTGGCTTCTCAACTTTGGATGATCTCTCCTAAGGGGAAGGATGAGACCACTGTGATAGGATGGCCGAGGAAGTAGTGCTGCAGCTTGCGTCGGGCGAGGATTACGGCGTAGATCAGCTTCTGGATCTGTGGGTAACGCGCTTTGGTCTCCGAGAGTACCTCGCTGACGAAATAGACCGGCCTCTAGACAGGCAATGCACACCCCTCCTCCTGCCTCTCGACCACCACAGCTACGCTGACGACCTGGGTCGTCGAGGCAACATAAAAGAGTAGCGGTTCTCTAGGTTGAGGTGGGACCAGAACTGGTGCTGAGGTCAACGTTTTCTTCAGGTTTTCGAGGGCTTCCTCGGCCTCAGGGGTCCAAGAGAAGCGCTCTCTCTCTTCAGAAGTCGGTATAGGGGCAACGCCTTTTCTCCCAACCTTGAGATAAAACGACTCAGCGCCGCTAGGCATCCCGTTACCCTTTGTACGCCCTTGATGTCTCGGATCGGCCCCATTCTTGTGATGGCCGAGACTTTCTTGGGGTTGGCCTCGATGCCACGCTGGGAAACGATGTAACCCAGGAGCATGCCCCGAGGTACGCCAAAAACACACTTCTCAGGGTTGAGCTTGATCTGGTTTGCGCGTAAACAGCTGAAAGCGATTTTGAGGTCCTGGATCAGGTCTCCCTGCCGCTTCGACTTGACAACGATGTCGTCGACATAGGCCTCGACTGTCGACCCTATGTGCTTGCCAAACATGTGGAGCATGCAGCGCTGATATGTGGCCCCCGCGTTTCAAAGCCCGAACGGCATGGTCACATAACAATACATCCCAAAAGGTGTAATGAATTTCGGACTCTTTCATTTTTATTTGATGGTAACCAGAATATGCATCAAGGAAAGAAAGGGTTTCACATCCCGCAGTTGAGTCAACAATTTGATCGATACGAGGTAATGGAAAAGGAACTTTCGGACATGCTTTATTTAAACTTGTATAATCGACACACATCCTCATTTTCCCATTCTTTTTCTTAACTAGTACAGGATTTGCTAACCAGTCGGGATGGTGAACCTCCTTGATGAATCCGGCCGTCAAAAGCTTTTGGATCTCCTCACCAATGATCTTGCGCTTCTCCTCGTTGAATCGGCGCAACCGCTGCTTCACTGGCTTGGAACCGGCTCGAATTTCCAAGGAGTGCTCGGCGACTTCCCTCGGTATGCCAGGCATGTCCAAAGGACTCCATGCAAATATGTCGGCGTTTGCACGGAGAAAGTCGACGAGCACGGCTTCCTATTTGGGATTAAGGTCAGCGCTGATCGTCAGCATCTTGCCATCGGAGTTGTTGGGGTCGAGTGGGATCTTCTTGGTTCCTTCCGCCGGCTCGAAGCTGCCTGCGTGGCGCTTGGGCTCTGGAGCCTCAGCGGCCAGGGCCTCGAGTTTTGAGGCGAGCTCGGTGGAACTCTCGACTGCCTCCCCATACTCGACGCACTCGACGTCGCACTCATATGCGTGCTCGAAGGAGGAGCTGACTATGATGACACCCTTGGGGCCGGGCATCTTCAGCTTTAGGTAGGTGTAGTTGGGGATAGCCATGAATTTGGCGTAACCCGGTCATCCGATGATGGCGTGGTACATGCCCCGGAACCCCACCACCTCAAAGGTGAGGGTCTCCTTTCTGAAGTTGGCCGCCGTGCCAAAACAGACCGGTAGATCGATTCGACCAACCGGCAGCGCCTTCTTTCCTAGTACGACGCCGTGGAAGCCGCCGGCGCTTGGTTGGAGCTGTGCCCTGCTGATGCCGAGGAGGTCGAGGGTCTCGAGGTAGATGATGTTAAGGCTGCTGCCACCGTCCATCGGTACCTTTGAGAGCCGGGTGTTGATGATGATAGGGTCGACGACGAGCGGGTAGACGCCAGGGGCAGCTACTTTGTCGGGGTGGTCCTCTCGATCAAAGGAGATAGGGGTGCTCGACCAGCTGAGGTACTGGGGCACCGCCATCCTCGCCGCGAAGACCTCACGGCGTTCCCTCTTGCACTGCCTTGCGGTCAGCTGCGTCGAGGGCCCGCCGTAGATCATGTAGCAGTCATGGACGGCAGGGAAACCACCGTCGTCTTTGTCGTCCTCCTTTTCGCCGCCCTTCTCTTTCTTTGGGTCATCGCGCGCGTCCTTCTTGAACCCCAGACCGTCGAAATGCTTTCTCAGCATACGACAGTCCTTGAGCTTGTGGTTGGCTCCTCCCTTATGGAAAGGGCACGACTCTTCTAGCATTTTATCAAAGATGCCCCCATCTGGGGGGCCTCGAGGCTTTTAGCATTCCATGGCAGCGACGAGATCGTCGTCGAGGTCTTCCCGTTGGAACGGCCGGGTCTTCTTCTTCTTCTTGCTCTTCTTGGGCCCTCGACTGGGGCCTTCACCATCGTCGGCGGGCTGCTTGCCTTTCCTTTCTTCACAGCTGAAGAAGGCGCCGACCGCTTCTTCTCCTGCCGCGTAGTTGGCCACCATATCCATCAGCTCGTCGACGAACTGAGGGTGATTTCGGCCTAATTCCCGTACCAAGTCTCGACTGGTGGTACCTCGGTGATGTGCGGTCGTGATTGGGGATGTGCGGTAGCTCGGTGTGTTGCTTTGAGAAGCATCGAGCATACTCTCGAAGAGTTTCTCCTGACTTCTGCTTGTACTTGCTGAGGTCCCACGAGTTCCCAGGCCGTATGTAGGTCCCTTTGAAGTTACCTTCGAAAACTCTAACCAGATCGACCTAGTCATGGATCTGATCGGCCGGGAGCTCTTCAAGCCACCTGCGAGCGGTGTCGGAAAGGAAGAGTGGCAGCTGTCTGATGATGGCTCGATCGTCTCCTCGAGCACCTCCCAGCTGACAGGCCAGCCTGAAGTCTGCCAGCCACAGCTCCGGGTTGGTCTCTCCGTTGTACTTCGCGAGGCTGGTCGGGGGTCGGAACGGGCTGGGCAGCGGTGTGCTGCGGATTGCCCTGCTGAATACCCGTGGGCCTGGTGGCTCTAGAGCCATCCGATCTTCATCACTGTCGTACCTCCCACCGCGATGGGCACTGTAACCGCGCTCTTCCGCGTCCCCGTACCGACGGCGTCGATTCTCTTCAATGTCACATCGCGCGTCGTGTCGACGCTGATTGTCGACGGGGAGAATGAGCATGGTCTTTTTTCCTCGAGGAGGCGGCTGCTGATGGACCGACACCTCCTTTTCGTTTTGGGCTGGCTCATCGCGCTTTTTAGTGGCAGCTCCTCGACGTCGAGAAGCCGAGCTTTCGGCCTGTTGAACTGCCGCCACCTGGAGTAGTGTCTGCACCTCGTCTCGAATGCGTCGAGCTTGGGAGTTCGACGGCTCCGGCATGTTTCGCAGTAGCATTGTTGCTGCCACGACGTTCTGGCCTGCTCGAGGGAAATGGCTGACGGGCTGTTCTGGCTCTGTGTCTCCAACGATCTGTCGGTATACCTCTCGAGCTCGTCTGCGGACACTCCCACCAGGCGGGTAAGGCAGGTCCTGCTCGAGGATCTGCTCAAGCAGGACAAGGCGCTCGCGGTCGTCGTCAAGCTTTGCCTTGAGTTCTCGTAGCTGCGCAATTTGCACGGCTCTGTCTTCTTGCAGAGGGGGATCGACTTGACCGTCATTCCCAGGCGTCCTGGGGTCTTCCCTCGCTGCAGGGGCCCACCCACCTACAACGGCGTCTTGTGTCTCGTCGGTGGTTTCCACCGCACCGTCGATATGGAAGCACTCCCTAGTAGGGTCGTGGCTGTCGGATTCCGAGCCGGAGTCCGGCTCGGTGGCGTAGAAACATCCGCGTCCTTCCTCCAGCAGCCGCTGTCTAAGGGAGGTAATCGTGTAGCGTCCAGGGCCCAGGCGGCGGAGGCCTCGTACCTGGGAGAAATCCGGTAGCTCGGACGTCGGTTGCTGTGCTTCAGGGTTGCGTGGGAGGACCATTGGTCTCTCCACGTACGTCTGGGCGTTTGGGCATATCGCCCTAGCGAGTGACGCTGCGGCATTGTCCATGCCGATCGGCAAGGCTCCTCTTGAGGCGAACAACCCATGTGGAAGTAGCCTAGCGGTGGGGGAGAGTGCGCGGGGCGCGTCACCTCCCGTCATCGTGTGATCCTCTCGGCGCTGAGCCGTCGTGCCCGTGGTGCACAAGGCTATCGGCTCTCGTGCCGCCTCCTACCTGGCACGGACTGCCGGTCGTGGCGAGGCAGAAGGGCGATGATGGTGCTGTCCACGCCTCTTCTTGGGCGGGGAGGCGTGGTGGCGAGGACGTCTCGGGGCCCTCATCCGGGTTGGCGCGACGCGGGCTCCTCCCGGTCCTTTGATCGAGAGCAAGATCATGTCATAGCCGGAGCCAGTGGACATAAACTCGAGACTCCAGAACCAAATCACCGAGGAGCGCAGAATTGGCGAAGAAAGAGTGGCCATCTGGGAAAGAATGGGAAATCGATGAAAAAACACGCAGGACCCCTACCTGGCGCGCCAACTGTCGGTGTTTTCTCCACGGGGGGTCACACCAACGAGTGAATTTGTATGCGTGCTTCCCTTTCCCTGATGGTGATGCAAAAAGACACAAGGATTTATCCTGGATCGGGCAAGAGAAGGCCCTACGTCCAGCTGGGGGGAGAGAGTTTGTATTATTTTGCACCTAAGTGCTTGTACAGGGGTGAATACAAGCGTGGTATGGAGTATGGAAGTTCTACTGCGTATGAGTGTGGTGTTGTCTGGTTGATCTCCTCCTGAGTCCGCTCCCGGGCTTCCCCTTTTATAGTTCCAAGGAGAAGCCCAGGGTACAAATATAGGTGTGAGAGTAGGGGTCGATAGAGGCATGGCGCGCGGACCTACTCGAGGCCTCCGTACCGGCGTGGTTTCGAGCCATCCCGTCCTCGTAGCTTGATGATGATTACGCGTGCCCTGGAATCCTGCTCTGCATGCCGTCTTGGACTGGTTCATTGGCGGCACGCCTGTACGATATAACAGCGGATCCGTCGGAGTGGTTGCCTTGTTGCCATTCGACGTCCAACCCTTCCCCTGGAAGGAAACGGGTCTGGTCGAGGGTTGGCCGCTGTGTAACGCTCCGCTGTCTAGAGCGTTGACCCTGGATGTCTCGAGGGGGTCCTGACTAGACGTTCCATCCCTACTTCCCGTGTCCTGACACGCTCTGGGTTGTTTGGCGGGGAAGGCTGCAAAAAGAATGACGGGACGGATGCCTGTTCCCTATCACGCTTCCCGTGACTGGCGTGTTAGGTGAGAATGCGACAGGCGCATTAAATGCCCTGCTTCCCATGCGCGCGTCAAGGCGGGCGGAGTCCTTGCGCTCGACGCCTCCTGGTTCGCTCGAGCCTACTTCCGTATTCGACGGTAGCGGCGCTCGAGCCCTGATCGATTCGCTCGTCGCCTTTTCTGTCTTCGAGGCTGCGGTTGTCGATGACTGTTCGTATGACAGACTAGAGCGTCGAGTTGAGGGCCTCGACCTGCGTATGGGGGATCTCATTATGTGTATCAGTTAGGATACCCCTTACTGATACCCTCGACACACTGTCTCCAAACAGACCGAAGCAAGATTTCGTATGACACACATCATCTAGGAGTTCCATCATGTGCTTCCAGATTGTTTTCCAAGCATTTGGTATATTCCATGCAAATCGTGCACCTATCTTGCATCAAGATTAGCACTATCTCCAAACAGACCGAACCGAGCAACCACTTGAGCCCCTTCACCTAGGAGTACAAACAAGTGCGTCCAAAATGGTTTCTTAGACTATGGTTCATTAGGTGCAAACTGTGCACCTATCTTTCACCGAAACTAACAATGTCTCCAAATGGGCCGAAGCGAGATTCCATATGACACACGTCATCAAGGAGTTCCATCAGGTGCATCAAAATTGATTTCCAAGCATATGGTATGTTCCATGCAAACCCTACACCTACCTTGCATAAGGATTAGCACTGTCTCCAAACTGACCAAACCAAGCTTCCACTTGAGCCTCTTCACCCAGGAGTACTAAATAGTGCGTCCAAAATGGTTTCTTAGACTATGGTGCATTAAGAGCAACCTGTGCACCTATCTTGCACTAAAACTTACAATGTCTACAAATGAACCGAAGCAAGATTCAATATGACACACGTCATCTAGGGGTTCCATTGGGTGCGTCCAAATTGATTTCTAAGCATATGTTATGTTCCTTGCAAACCATGCACCTATCTTGCATCAAGATTTGCACTATCTCCAAACAAATCAAACCGAGCTTCCACTGAGCCTCTTCACCGAAGTACCAACAGGTGCTACCAAAATGGTTTCTTAGACTATGGTGCATTAGGCGCAAACCATGCACATATCTTGCACCGAAACTAACACTATTTCTAAATAGACCAAAGACAGATTCCATATGACACAAGTCATCAAGGAGTTCCATCGGGTGCATCCAAATTGATTTCCAAGCATATGGTATGTTCCATGCAAACCGTGCACCTATCTTGCATCAAGATTAGCACTATCTCCAAACAGACCGAACCCAGCATCCACTTGAGCCTCTTCATCTAGGAGTACAAACAGGTGCGTCAAAAATGGTTTCTTAGACTATGGTGCATTAGGCACAAACTAAGCACCTATCTTGCACCGAAACTAACACTGTCTCCAAACAGACTGAAGCGAGATTCCATATGACACACGTCATCTAGGAGTTCCATTGGGTGCGTCCAAATTGATTTCTTAACATATGGTACGTTCCATGCAAACTGTACAACTATCTTGCATCAAGATTAGCACTATATCCGAACAGACCAAATCGAGCCTCCACTTGAGCCACTTCAACTATGAGTACCATCGGGTGCGTCTAAAATGGTTTCTTAGCCTATTGTGCATTAGGCGTAAACCATGCACATATCTTCTACCAAAACTAACACTGTCTCTAAATCAAACGAAGCAAGATTCCATATGACACACATCATCAAGGAGTTATATCATGTCCGTCCTAATTGATTTCTGAGCATATCATATGTTCCATGCAAACCGTGCATCTATCTTGCATCAAGATTAGCACTATCTCCAAACAGACCAAAGCAAGCTTTCACTTGAGCACGTTGACCTGGGAGTACCATCGGGTGCGTCCAAAAAGGTTTATTATCCTATGGTGCATTTGGTGCAAACCGTGCACCTATCTTGCACCGAAACTAACAATATGTCTAAATGGATCGAAGTGAGATTCCATATGACACATGTCATCTAGGAGTTCCATCTGGTGCGTCCAAATTGATTTCCGAGCATATGGTATATTCCATGCAAATCGTGCACCTACCTTGCATCAAGATTAACACTATCTCTAAACAGAATGAACCAAGCCTCCACTTGAGCCTCTTCACCTAGGAGTACCAACAGGTGCTTCAAAAATGGTTTCTTAGACTATGGTGCATTAGGCGCAAACTGTGCACCTATCTTGCACTTAAACTTACAATGTCTACAAACGGACCGAAGCAAGATTCCATATGACACACGTCATCTAGGAGTTCCATTGGGTGCATCCAAATTAATTTCTAAGCATATGGTTGCAACAAGATTAGCAATATCTACAAATAGATCAAACCGAGCTTCCACTTGAGCCTCTTCACCGAAGTACCAATAGGTGCTTCCAAAATGGTTTCTTAGACTATGGTGCATTAGGCGCAAACCATGCACAAATCTTGCACCAAAACTAACACTATTTCTAAACAGACCAAAGCGCCGAACCAAGCTTCCACTTGAGCCTCTTCATCTAGGAGTACAAACAGGTGCGTCAAAAATGGTTTCTTAGACTATGGTGCATTAGGCACAAACTATACACCTATCTTGCACCAAAACTAACATTGTCTCCAAACAAATCGAAGCGAGATTCCATATGACAGACGTCATCTAGGTTTTCCATTGGGTGCGTCCAAATTGATTTCTTAACATATGGTACGTTGCATGCAAACTGTGCAACTATCTTGCATCAAGATTAGCACTATATCCGAACAGACCAAATCGAGCCTCCACTTGAGCCTCTTCAACTACGAGTACCATCGGGTGCGTCTAAAATGGTTTCTTAGCCTATGGTGCATCAGGCGTAAACCGTGCACATATCTTCTACCAAAACTAACACTTTCTCTAAACGAACTGAAGCAAGATTCCATATGACACAAATCATCAAGGAGTTATATCAGGTGCGTCCTAATTGATTTCTAAGCATATCGTATGTTCCATGCAAACTGTGCATCTATCTTGCATCAAGATTAGCACTATCTCCAAACAGATCGAACCGAGCATCCACTTGAGCCCCTTCACCTAGGAGTACCCACAAGTGTGTCCAAAATGGTTTCTTAGACTAAGGTGCATTAGGTGCAAACTATGCACCTATCTTTCACCGAAACTAACAATGTCTCCAAATGGACTGAAGCGAGATTCCAAATGACACAGGTCAACAAGGAGTTCCATCGGGTGCATCCAAATTGATTTCCAAGCATATGGTAGGTTCCATGCAAACCATGCACCTACAGTGCATAAGGATTAGCACTATCTCCAAAATGACCGAACCAAGCTTCCACTTGAGCCTCTTCACCCAGGAGTACCAAATAGTGCATCCAAAATAGTTTCCATGCAAATCGTGCACCTATCTTGCATCAATACTAGCACTATCTCTAAACAGACCGAACCAAGCCTCCACTTGAGCCTCTTCACCTAGGAGTACCAACAGGTGCTTCCAAAATGGTTTCTTAGACTTTGGTGCATTAGGCGCGAACCGTGCACATATCTTGCACCGAAACTAATACTATCTCTAAACACACCAAAGCAAGATTCCATACGACACACATCATCAAGGAGTTGTATCGGGTGTGTCCAAATTAATTTCTAAGCACATGGTACGTTTCATGCAGACCGTGCATCTATCTTGCATCCAGATTAGCACTATCTCCAAATAGACCAAATCGAGCTTTCACTTGAGCCTTTTACCTAGGAGTACCATTGGGTGCGTCTAAAATGGTTTCTTTGCCTATGCTGCATTATGTGCAAACCTTGCACCTATCTTGCACCGGAACTAACACTATCTCTAAATAGACCAAAGCAAGATTTTGTATGACACATGTCATCTAGGAGTTCCAGCAAGTGCGTCTAGATTGATTTCCAAGCATTTGGTATGTTCCATGCAAACTGTGCATCTATCTTGTATCAAGATTAGCACTATCTCCAAACAGACCGAACCGAGCATCCACTAGAGCCCCTTCACTTAGGAGTACCAACAAGTGCATCCAAAATGGTTTCTTAGACTATGGTGCATTAGGTGCAAACTGTGCACCTATCTTGCACCGAAACTAACAATGTCTCCAAATGGACCGAAGCGAGATTCCATATGACACACGTCGTCAAGGAGTTCCATCGGGTGCATCCAAATTGATTTCCAAGCAGCAAGACAAGGTGAAAACCTTTGTCAGACGAGCACAAAAGGAATTTGGTCTTCCTATCAAGAAAGTAAGAAGTGACAATGGGACCGAATTCAAAAACACTCACTCAAGTTGAAGAGTTTCTTGATGATGAAGGCATCAAGCATGAATTTTCAACCGCGTACACCCCACAACAAAATGGTGTGGTAGAGAGAAAGAATAGAACACTTATCGACATGGCAAGAACTATGCTTGATGAATACAAGACGTCGGATATATTTTGGTGTGAGGCCATCAACACCGCTTGCCATGCCATCAATCGCCTCTATCTACACAAGAAACTCAAGAAGACTTCATATGAGCTTCTCACCGGTAACAAACCCAAGGTGTCCTACTTTAGAGTGTTTGGGTGTAAATGCTTCATACTAAACAAAAGACCCAAAACCTCTAAGTTTGCACCTAAAGTAGATGAAGGATTTCTTCTTGGCTATGGATCAAATGAGCACGCCTATCGAGTCTTCAACAAAACTCTAGGTAGAGTTGAAGTGTCGATAGATGTGACATTTGATGAATCTAATGGCTCTCAAGTGGAGCAAGTTGATCTAAGTGTTGTAGGAAAGGAAGATCCACCTTGTAAGGCAATCAAGCAAATGTCCATCGGTGACATTAGGCCACTGGAAGGATAAGTCTCAGAAAAGGAGGATCCACCAGCTGTTGCTGCACAAATTTCCACTGACGTACTCGACAAGGATGCACAACACACACCTACTAGAAATCAGCAGGGCGGCAGTGCCGCCCCCTCCACCTCAGCAGCAGACCCTCCTGCTTCTATATCACAAGTTGAAGGAATCAACCTAGAGCCCATTTTTGAACAAGAAGAAGCTGAAGGTTCAGAGGAGTAGAAAAAGCTTGATGAGTATCCAAGACTTCCACAAACTATACAACAAGATCATCCCATCGACAACATTCTTGGAAGCATTCGAAAAGGGGTAACAACTAGATCTCATTTGGTTAACTTTTGTCAATTTTACTCGTTTTGTCTCCTCTTTGGAACCACTCAAGGTCGAACAGGCACTTGGAGATCCGGATTGGGTCATGGCAATGCAAGAGGAGCTTAACAACTTTGAGAGAAATCAAGTATGGACCTTGGTTGAAAGGTCAAATACCAATGTTATTGGAACAAAATGGGTCTTTCGCAACAAGCAAGATGAACATGGTGTGGTGACAAGAAACAAGGCAAGATTGGTAGCTCAAGGATTTACTCAAGTAGAGAGATTGGATTTTGAAGAAACATATGCACCGGTAGCAAGGCTTGAGGCAATTCGAATGCTCTTAGCTTTTGCTGCCCATCATGACTTCAAGTTATATCAAATGGATGTCAAGAGTGCATTCCTCAATGGTCCAATACAAGAATTGGTCTACGTTGAGCAACCACCGGGATTTGAAGACCCCAAGTTTCCAAACCATGTGTTCAAACTCCGAAAGGCACTCTATGGGCTGAAACAAGCACCAAGAGCATGGTATGAATGCCTTAAGGAATTCTTGGTTAAACAAGGCTTTCACATAGGGAAAGCCGATCCTACACTCTTCACTCATAAAGTTCGTGATGAGGACATCAACACCAGCGATACATATCCTACATCCTCTCCGGTACAACCTATAGCTGGTCCTACATCCTCTCCGACACAACCTATAGCTGGTCCTCTTACTCGTGCTCGTGCCCGTCAACTCAACCTTCAAGTAAGTTCAGTTTTAAACTCTTGTCAATCATATTTAGACAATGGAGACACGTGCACTTTCGTGTTGCTCAGGAATAATGGACAAGATCAGCAAGGGAAGGTTCAACTGCATTCAGAATTTGAGGCAACACCAACTTCAAGGGCTGATTGCATATGGGAAGAGTGATAACTTAACAAAGGTGATTGGAGATCAGGTCCAAGCCTCCACAACATCCTCTATCAAGTTACCACGTCGCTTCTAAAGCAAGGAAACAAAGAGTCCAAACCCAACACGTTTTGGGAGTTGGATTCGGACTGGAAAATAACTCTAACTTGTATGGATCACCACAGCGTCATATGGACTCCAACTGGGACGTTCCTATACTTGTTGGAAAGCACATAAAGTCTACTTTCCAATGGGTCCAACCAAATATCTATGCGGCTTATGAGTCGGGCGCAGTCCTTGTTTTCGTGCCGACACCTTTTTCTGTTTTGGTGCTGCGTCACCCTATTTTGGACCAATGGCCCATGTATCAAGTTGAGTCCATTAGGGATGCGTCCTAAGGTTGGAGGATGACTCTAGCACCCCTTTGGTCGTCCTCCCCTCTATTTATTTACATCTAGAGCCGCCATGAACAACTGGGTTTTGATTAGATAAAGTTTAGCCTTCGCTACTTGCTTGTAAACGCGCGTGCTGATCCAGCCGCCCGTCTTCTTGTTTTCGAAACCCCACTTCATTAGAGATTGAGTTTGAAACCTTCATTTACATCTGGTAATTTAGTACTTGTTCTACTTGTTCTTGTTGGTTCTTCGATTGCTTGCAGGACGAGTGCCCTAGTGGCCGGGTGTTGCGCTCCACAAGATCGTGACAGCCATTGGAGGCGGTGTATCGGTTGCTAAGGCGCAGTCTTGAGGGCTGTAGTCGGGCCGTGAACGTCATCTCCATTCACTAATCGAGTTATCCAGCGCCTCTCATCGAAAGATCAGGCGAAAACCCTAGTGGGTTCACATCAGTTGGTAATCAGAGCAAGGTTTATCGGTGAGAGATTTCCAATTCTTCGTGTTTGTTTTTCCTATAGTCCAAAAAAAAAGACAAAAAATATAGCAGATTTGTTTTCCATAATCCTATAAATCCTTTGTGCCGTGGCTAGTACTACTTAGTTAGGGCTGGTTGAATGAGTGTTTGCTTCGGTCGTGTCCAGTGCTGGTTTTAGTTTAGTCCTTTAGAGTTTTGAGTTCTTGTCACCATCTAGTCACAACTGCGTCCAATCTATTGTGGGTTGGAATTTGAGTAGATCTTGATAATAGGTGCAGCCACTTGTTGGTCTATTCTGCGTTTCCATCAACGTGATCCAAAAGGAAAGATAGCACTTCATACTTGTGCTAGATATATTGAATTTTGAGGTTCAACCTTACTCTAGTGAGAGGGTGAGAGTGGTGAAGTGATATTTTGTACTATTTTGTTTATATAATCAGGTTTTGAGGTTCCCCAAAAAAAAGAAAAGAGAAAGAAAAAAAATAAAGAAAAAAAAAGAAAGAAAGAAAGAAAAAAGAAAAAAAATCAAAAAAAGGGATTGTTGTTCCTTTTGTTTCCAGTAGGGCTGCTCATTTTGTTTCTAGTGGTGTGATGTGTTTTCCCTTTGTGTCCAGGCTCGCGTCTCTAGCACGGTCTAGGCTAGGACCAGCACAGTACCACCGTTGAGCGTTTATTCAGCTCGCTTTTATAACTAACGTGGTGCTAGTTCGTTCCTTGTTTCAGCCCACCTATAGCTCCACATACTCTACAGCTTGACAGGTCTTGTGCTGCAGCACCGATACACTTCGTCCATTGCTGTACACTTGTTGGCAGACGACCCCTCCTGTCAAGCAAGGTATGAATTGGTAAGAACTTGTGTTACAGGTTGAGTGTGAGCGACTTGCTGTAGCTACATCCTAGTAGTTGTAGGGCTTTTATTTCTTCACTTGCCTTTTTGTTGTCTTTGTCTTTGAACCATGCCAGGGGCAGATGATGGTAACGAAACACCACTTACACCTCGCACTAAGGGCATCATACAACATTTTGAAAAGAAAGTGAAGCTGCACACAGAGGGACTTGATAACGACTTGCAGGTGACAAATGAAAAGCTGGGACAGTTGGAGGCTACGCAGATTGCCACAAACAACAAGCTCACAAGTTTGGAGGAATCCATTGCTAGTGTGGACAAAAGCCTTGCTGCTCTCCTAAGGCGATTTGATGCTTTCCACACAATGGACAAAGAGAAGCATAAGGAAGAAAACAAGGAGGAAGACCGAGTGGATGGCAATTATGATGATGATTACACTGCTGATACGAAACGAGATGATCAAGACACTCATCATCGACGTCACCTACGTCACACCCGTAGAGGTATGGGTGGCCACCACCGACGCGAGGTACACAATAATAATGATGCTTTCAGTAAGATTAAATTTAAAATACCTCCTTTTGATGGTAAATATGACCCTGATGCATACATTACTTGGGAGATTGCTGTTGACCAAAAGTTTACATGTCATGAATTCCCTGAGGATACACGTGTTAGGGCTGCTACTAGTGAGTTCACTGATTTTGCTTCCGTTTGGTGGATAGAACATGGCAAGAAAAATCCTAATAACATACCTAGAACTTGGAATGCGTTGAAACAAGTCATGAGGGCTAGATTTGTTCCTTCTTACTATGCACGTGACATGATTAATAAGTTGCAGCAATTGAGACAAGGTGCTAAAAGTGTAGAAGAATATTATCAGGAATTACAAATGGGTATGCTGCGATGTAATTTAGAGGAGGAAGAAGAACCTGCTATGGCTAGATTTTTGGGCGGGTTAAATCGTGAAATCCAGGACATTCTTGCTTATAAAGATTATACTAACGTAACCCGTTTGTTTCATCTTGCTTGTAAAGCTGAAAGGGAAGTGCAGGGACAACGTTCTAGTGCCAAATCTAACAATTCTGCAGGGAAATCCTGGCAACAACGCACATCTGCTACATTGTCGGGTGGTGTACCTCTTCCATCAAGCCGATCAATAGCTCCACCACCTTCCTACAGCGACAAACCACATGATTCTTCCACAAATACAGCAACTAAATCAGTCCAGAGACCAATCGCTAGTGCCACCTCGGTTAATTCCACGGGAAGAACAAGAGATGTTCAGTGCCATCGATGCAAGGGATATGGGCACATGATGCGTGACTGCCCAAACAAGCGAGTTATGATTGTCAGGGATGATGGTGAGTACTCATCTGCTAGTGATTTTGATGAGGATACACTTGCACTGCTTGCGACTGACCATGCAGGTAATGAAGATCAAATAGAAGAACATATTAATGCAGGTGAAGCGGACCACTATGAGAGCTTAATCGTGCAGCGAGTGCTTAGTGCACAAATGGAGATGGCGGAGCAAAATCAGCGACACATTTTATTCCAAACAAAGTGTGTCATCAAAGAGCGTTCTTGTCGCATGATCATTGATAGAGGTAGCTGCAACAACTTGGCAAGCAGCGATATGGTGCAGAAGCTTGCCCTCAACACCAAGCCACACCCGCATCCCTACTACATCCAATGGCTAAACAACAGTGGTAAGGCAAAGGTAACTAGACTTGTGAGAATTAATTTTTCCATCGGATCCTACAAAGATATTGTTGAATGTGATGTTGTGCCTATGCAAGCTTGTAACATTCTGCTAGGTAGACCTTGGCAATTTGATAGAGATTCTATGCATCATGGTAGATCAAATCAGTATTCTTTTCTATACCATGATCGCAAAATTGTGTTGCATCCTATGTCCCCTGAAACTATTATGCAAACTGATGTTGCTAGGGCTACTAAAGCAAAGAGCAAGAGCAATAAAAATGATAAATCTGTAATTGGTAACAAAGATGAGATAAAACTGAAAGGACGTTGTATGATCAAATCAGATATTAATGAGTTCAATGCATCCACTTCTGTTGCTTATGCTTTGATATGCAAGGGTGCTTTGATTTCAATTGAGGATATGCAATGTTCTTTGCCCCCTGCTGTTGCTAACGTTTTGCAGGAGTATTCTGATGTGTTTCCAAGTGAGGTACCAGCGGGGCTGCCTCCACTACGCGGGATTGAGCACCAAATTGATCTTATTCCTAGAGCAGTTTTGCCAAATCGTGCACCATACAGGACGAACCCGGAGGAAACAAAGGAAATTCAGCGACAAGTGCAAGAACTACTAGACAAAGGTTATGTCCGAGAATCTCTTAGTCCTTGTGCTGTTCCAGTAATTTTAGTGCCTAAGAAAGATGGAACATGGCGTATGTGTGTTGATTGTAGAGCTATTAATAATATCACCATTCGATATCGACACCCTATTCCACGATTAGATGATATGCTAGATGAACTGAGTGGTGCTGTTGTGTTTTCAAAAGTTGATTTACATAGTGGGTACCACCAGATTCGTATGAAATTAGGAGATAAAGGTAGAAAGCAATTGATTCTGGAACCTGGGGATTTGGTTTGGTTGCATTTGCGAAAAGATAGATTTCTAGAACTGAGAAAATCCAAATTGATGCCTAGAGCTGATGGTCCTTTTAAAGTGCTGAAACGAATTAATGAGAATGCATATAAGCTTGATCTTCCTGCAGATTTTGGGGTTAGTCCCACATTTAACATTGCAGATTTGAAGCCTTATTTGGGTGAGGAAGATGAGCTTGAGTCGAGGACGACTCAAATGCAAGAAAGGGAGGATGATGAGGACATCAACACCAGCGATACATATCCTACATCCACCAGCGATACATATCCTACATCCTCTCCGGTACAACCTATAGCTGGTCCTACATCCTCTCCGACACAACCTATAGCTGGTCCTCTTACTCGTGCTCGTGCCCGTCAACTCAACCTTCAAGTAAATTCAGTTTTAAACTCTTGTCAATCATATTTAGACAATGGAGACACGTGCACTTTCGTGTTGCTCAGGAATAATGGACAAGATTAGCAAGGGAAAGTTCAACTGCATTCAGAATTTGAGGCAACACCAACTTCAAGGGTTGATTGCATATGGGAAGAGTGATAACTTAACAAAGGTGATTGGAGATCAGGTCCAAGCCTCCACAACATCCTCTATCAAGTTACCACGTCGCTTCTAAAGCAAGGAAACAAAGAGTCCAAACCCAACACGTTTTGGGAGTTGGATCCGGACTGGAAAATAACTCTAACTTGTATGGATCACCACGGCATCATATGGACACCAACTGGGACGTTCCTATACTTGTTGGAAAGCTCATGAAGTCTACTTTCCAATGGGTCCAACCACATATCTATGCGGCTTATGAGTCGGGCGCAGTCCTTGTTTTCGTGCCGACACCTTTTTCTATTTTGGTGCTGCGTCACCCTATTTTGGACCAATGGCCCATGTATCAAGTTGAGTCCATTAGGAACGCGTCCTAGGGTTGGAGGACGACTCTAGCACACCTTTGGTCATCCTCCCCTCTTTTTATTTACATCTAGAGCCGCCATGAACAACTGGGTTTTCATTAGATAAAGTTTAGCCTTGGCTACTTGCTTGTAAACGCGCGTGCTGATCCAGCCGCCCGTCTTCTTGTTTTCGAAACCCCACTTCATTAGAGATTGAGTTTGAAACCTTCATTTACATCTGGTAATTTAGTACTTGTTCTACTTGTTCTTGCTGGTTCTTCGATTGCTTGCAGGACGAGTGCCCTAGTGGTCGGGTGTTGCGCTCCACAAGATCGTGACAGCCATTGCAGGCGGTGTATCGGTTGCTAAGGCGCAGTCTTGAGGGCTGTAGTCGAGCCGTGAACGTCATCTCCATTCACTAATCGAGTTATCCAGCGCCTCTCATCGAAAGATCAGGCGAAAACCCTAGTGGGTTCACATCAGTTCGTAATGATATATTTGTGTGCCAAATATATGTCAATGACATAATATTTGGCAGTACTAATCATTTGTATGTTGAAGAATTTAGTAGGACCATGACGAAGAGATTTGAGATGTCCATGATGGGTGAATTGAAGTTCTTCCTTGGATTTCAAATCAAACAAGTGAAGGAAGGAACTTTCATAAGTCAAACCAACTACACTCATGATATGCTTAAGAAGTTTCACATGGTGAATGCCAAGCCTATCAAAACTCCCATTCCAACTAATGGACATCTTGATCTAAATGAAGAAGGGACAGCCGTGGATATCAAGGTATATCGTTCCATGATTGGCTCTCTTCTTTACTTATGTGCATCTAGGCCGGACATAATGCTTAGTGTGTGCATGTGTGCTAGATTTCAAGCCAACCCAAAAGAGTGTCACTTAGTGGCTGTTAAGAGAATCTTACGATATCTAGTTCACACACTGAACCTTGGCTTGTGGTATCCTAAGGGTTCCAAGTTCAATCTACTTGGCTATTCGGACTCCGATTACGCCGGTTGCAAAGTAGATAGAAAAAGCACTTCGGGGACATGTCAATTGCTTGGACGGTCCTTATTGTCTTGGAGCTCTAAGAAGCAAAATTGTGTAGCCCTTTCCACTGCGGAGGCCGAGTATGTTGTAGCCGGCGCATGCTGTGCTCAACTACTTTGGATGAAGCAAACCCTTCAAGATTTCGGATGTCACCTCACCAAAATCCCAATATTATGTGACTATGAAAGCGCCATAAAGCTTGCAAACAACCCCGTAAGTCACTCAAGAACTAAACACATAGACATCCGACATCATTTCTTGAGAGACCACGAAGCTAAAGGAGATATTGAAATTCGTCATGTGAGCACCGAAAAGCAACTAGCCGATATTTTCACTAAACCCCTCGATGAGTCAAGGTTTTGTGAGCTGCGTAGTGAACTAAATATCCTTGATTCTCGTAACGTGACTTGAAATCCTGCACATATATGTTTGTCAACCTAGCGACATAGGCAAAATCTTGAAAAGCTGATTTACAAGTCTTTCAAAACATTTACAAAATGTCTCTTAGTATTATGATCATAGTATGTATTGTTGTTTGTTTGCTGATCATAATACTTAGGGATTAACCTGTCCTTATCTAAAGTAAAGAATAGGAAAAGGATTTAGCTGTACCCCTGCAAGTTGGACAGGGCGACAGTGCCGCCCTTTGAATCCACAATGGATTCGGGCCCAATTTGGCTGAGGCGCGGGGCCCATCTCCCTCTACCTCTTTTCTCTCTGGCTCCGCCCCTCCTCTTTCCTTTCTCTCCCAGACGTGCACAGCACCTCCCTTCTCCTTCTTCTCTCCTCTAGGGTTAGGGCAAGGTGCAAGTGCTCATAGCCATGTTCTCCACGGCCCTTGGCGAGTTCCCAGCCTCTCCTCTCGTTGCTGGTGACTGCCCCCCTGCTCAAGCCTTGGGCATTGCTCTTCTTTCCTCTTCATTCAACACGTAAGATGGATCGAGAAGGATATGATGCTAGGGGAAAGAGGAAAGTGTTGGCGAAGCAATTGGCTCGCAGAGGCAGGGGGAGGACAGCGGGAGGTAGTGGTGCAGCACCTCGAGCCACTGATAGAGCAGCACATGATCAATATGTGTCTGAGGAGGAAATGAATCAAAGGATTGGATACACCATCCCCATTATGCATGGCACACCAAATCACCTCACAGGGTTTGATGACAACTATATGAGGGACAATGAGGATGAGTTTGTTCTCACAGAGCCTCACAACAATGTGAGACATACAGTGGTTGACTATGGGAGGAGTTGGAAGGCTACTGGTGATGCCAAAGAGATTGATCCCTATGCTGCAGATAAGCTGTTGGGGGTTGATTATAGATTTTCGAATGTGTTCCACTCCAACTTCTATGCCACAGCCATCATGACAAAGCCTAGGGGCAAAATCTGCAAGATGCAATATGTTGATTTCAATGAGCTGCAAGATAGAAATGAGTTTGCTGCTGCCATAAAGACATGTGACAGATTCCAGTTGACTGATATCATGAGTTTCAGGTATGATTGGAATAGAGAAATACTTGCACAGTTTCATGCCACATATTTTTGGAACAGGGATGAGGATGAGATCCACTGGATGACAGATGATAGGCATTATCGCATTGATTTTGTCAGCTTCTGTCATATTCTTGGTTTTGGACAGATTCATAGATCTTTCAGTAGGATCCATGATGTGCGTCGCCTTGAGCCACATGAGGTGAGTTTTATGTGGGAAGATCCTAGCAAGGCTGATGGGAGAAGGACAGGGTTCAAGGCAATTTATTACACCATGAACAACCTGTTTAGAATCACTCTCAATCCCAAGGACAATGCAACTGATCTAAATGGATATATCACTAATGTGTTATCTAGATTCCCAGAGTGGTGAGAGATTCAATGTAGGAAGATTTATTTGGGTTGAGTTAGCTTATGCCATGGATGATGGAAGAAGGTCGCTGCCATATGCACCTTATCTGATGTTCATGATTAAGAGGGTTTTAGGTCAGAGATTCCCCAATGACTGCATTCATGGTGTTTACAACATAAAGAAGACACATGGGGGTAAGGGGAGCAGCGGGGCAGCAGCCGGTTCACCCACTAGAGAGACATCCTTTGCTCACAGAGATGTTTCTGAGTCCTCTAGGAGTGGCAGGAAAAAGAAGAGCAAGAAGCTGGGGAAGATGAGTGAATGGATCAAGGCCTACCTGTACCTATGCTGCAAACACTGCTTATGAGGATCGTTTGGAGAACAGAGAGGCAGTTAGGGTAGCTAGGGAGTTGGCTGGTCTTCCACCTCTTGCCCCAGTTAGGCCTCCTCCTCAATTCCCTAACCTACCTAGTCTGTCAGACACCTCTTCTGAGGATGAGCAGCCCCATGGAGATGCATAGGAGCAGCACTTTGAGCAGCCTGATGGTGATGATAGTGATGATGAGGGGATCTGGGCAGGAGAGGAAGATCCACAGGTTCAGGAGACCTTGCTACGTGTCTACTCTCGACGTCCTCGTGACCCTTTAGAGGCAGCTGGGCCTTCTTCTTTAGCTCCACCTCGACGTTCGCTTCACCTCGACCACTCATGTTCAGGGACGTGCTAGAGTTGACTCCGACAGCGACGACGAGTGATTTCTCTTCTTTTCTCTTCTCTTTTTGGTGTTTGATGCCAAAGGGGGAGAAAATTAGAGGGGTCAAATTAGTTTTGAGATCTAGCTGCGCTTCATGTCCTATCTTTTGAGAGTAGTCTTTAGGTTGTGAGAGAAAACCGTTGAAAAACTCTATTTTATGTATTATGGCTACCTCATCTCACTATTTGCTTTGGATATGGACTTGTTTTAAGAACAACGGTTTTATTATTTAGTTCAGTTCACTGTGTTGTCTCTCCTCTCTAGTTTCTGCTGTGTTTTTCTGGTTGTTGTCTGACTGTTGGGTATTAGGCCGGCAGTGCTGCCCTTCTAGGCCGGCAGTGCCGCCCTATGCCTCAGCAGCCAAGCAGCTCTGTTGTTTAACTATCTGTTTGCATCACGTCTTGTCTTGTGACACTTTGCACAACACCCCATAGCAGGCATGGATGTAGGGGGAGGTCCTCCTACTTGAAGATGTAAGACCTTGCATCATAAAGCAAGCTTTTAGGATTCAATCCTCATTTACATCTTCAGGGGGAGGCCCCTATAATCCTGGCTCGAAAATCTTAATTCTTGTTTATATTGTTGAAAGCTCTAATTAGGTTGTCATCAATCACCAAAAAGGGGGAGATTGTAAGTGGAATCAAGCCCTATTGTGGGTTTTGGTGTTAATGACAACAAAATTAGAAGACTAACAAGTTTTATCGAGTTAATGAGCAGGGGATCAATTTATGGAAATGATGTACAGGTTGCTGATATTCTAAAAATATGTTTGAGCTGATCCAAACTCAAGGATGTGTTACTTCATTTTATTTTCTTTATTTGAGTTTAGGAAAAGCCGTACTATAAAGGGGAATTCTAGAATTGTTGGTCAACTGTGCAACCAGATGCTCGTCTTCACAAAACAACATCCTCTTTCTCAGCCAAAGCAGCACGCAAAACAGTTTCTTTCTTAACCTGCTCTGGCCAGGGTGGCAGTGCCGCCCTCTCCTGACCGTTGGGACCTAGGGGATATCTTTACCTCTGGACGCTCCTCACAACGGTCATCACAGACCTCAGATGACTTATCTCTTGCTCAGACAGACCAGAGCTCTCTCTCTCTCTCCTCCATTGTTGCCCTCCATCCCTCAAGCATCAATCTTTTAGAAAAAAGGTAGCAAAACTCGATTGGAGAGTAGATCCACTGATTCCCAAGGTCTAAGAGCATTTTGTTCACGTTTGGTCGGAGGTTCTAGGGTTTGTTACTCTTGGAGCTTGCTCCTAGCCGGCTAGGCGTCGCCCATGAGCTTGCCCTCTTGTGTGGCAGCCTTGGGAGGTTTGTAAACTTGTTTTGCAGCTAAGAAATTACCCCTCACTTCAAGAGTTCACTCTCTTGACTTGAGAACGAGGGTAGGGCAAGCCTTTGTGGCAAGCCTAAGCCTAGTGTGGCTTCCTCAACAACGTGGACCTAGGCAAGCCTTTGTGGTGAGCTGAACCACGGGATAAATCACTGAGTCTTGTGTGCTTCTTGCAGATTATTTCTCAAGTTATACTCTTCTAGGGTTTGGTGGCCCTATCTAGTCTTGAGAGACTTTTCTTTGACATCCAGTCTTCGTACTGGATCTTATCTTTGTTTTGCAGGATTGTGTTCTTCACCACCTAAGTTTACTTCCTCCAAAGTTGTACCACCTTTGGTATTTTATTTGAAGGCTAGCAGTACCGCCCTCTGTTCTAACAGAGTTTTGAGTTGAATTTTTGCAGGCCTATTCACCCCCCCTCTAGGCCTCTTTAGCTTCCAGGAGATCCTACAGTATGTTCCTTGCAAATGATGCACCTATCTTGCATCAAGATTGGCACTATCTCCAAATAGATCAAACCGAGCTTTCACTTGAGCCTCTTCACCGAAGTGATGAGGACATCAACACCATCGATATATCCGCACCTACACCAGTTGGAATAATGGACAAGATCAGCAAGGGAAGGTTCAACTGCATTCGGAATTTGAGGCAACACCAACTTCAAGGGCTGATTGCATATGGGAAGAGTGATAACTTAACAAAGGTGATTGGAGATCAGGTCCAAGCCTCCACAACATCCTCTATCAAGTTACCACGTCGCTTCTAAAGCAAGGAAACAAAGAGTCCAAACCCAACACGTTTTGGGAGTTGGATTCGGACTGGAAAATAACTCTAACTTGTATGGATCACCACGGCGTCATATGGACTCCAACTGGGACGTTCCTATACTTGTTGGAAAGTTCATGAAGTCTACTTTCCAATGGGTCCAACCACATATCTATGCAGCTTATGAGTCGGGCGCAGTCCTTGTTTTCGTGCCGATACCTTTTTCTGTTCTGGTGCTGCGTCACCCTATTTTGGACCAATGGCCCATGTATCAAGTTGAGTCTATTAGGGACGCGTCCTCGGGTTGGAGGATGACTCTAGCACCCCTTTGGTCGTCCTCCCCTCTATTTATTTACATCTAGAGCCGCCATGAACAACTGGGTTTTGATTAGATAAAGTTTAGCCTTCGCTACTTGCTTGTAAACGCGCGTGCTGATCCAGCCGCCCGTCTTCTTGTTTTCGAAACCCCACTTCATTAGAGATTGAGTTTGAAACCTTCATTTACATCTGGTAATTTAGTACTTGTTCTACTTGTTCTTGCTGGTTCTTCGATTGCTTGCAGGACGAGTGCCCTAGTGGTCGGGTGTTGCGCTCCACAAGATCGTGACAGCCATTGGAGGCGGTGTATCGGTTGCTAGGGCGCGGCCTTAGAAGGCTGTAGTCGGGCCGTGAACGTCATCTCCATTCACTAATCGAGTTATCCAGCGCCTCTCATCGAAAGATCAGGCAAAAACCCTAGTGGGTTCACATCACGAAGTACCAACACGTGCTTCCAAAATGGTTTCTGAGACTATGGTGCATTAGGCGCAAACCATGCACATATCTTGCACCGAAACGAACACTATTTCTAAACAGACCAAAGCGAGATTCCATACGACACACGTCATCAAGGAGTTCCATCGGGTGCATCCAAATTGATTTCCAAGCATATGGTATGTTCCATGCAAACCGTGCACCTATCTTGCATCAAGATTAGCACTATCTCCAAATAGACCGAACCGAGCTTCCACTTGTGCCTCTTCATCTAGGAGTACAAACAGGCGCATCAAAAATGGTTTCTTAGACTATGGTGCATTAGGCACAAAATATGCACCTATCTTGCACCGAAACTAACATGTCACCAATAAGACTGAAGCGAGATTCGATATGACACATGTCATCTAGGAGTTCCATTGGGTGCGTCCAAATTGATTTCTTAACATATGGTACATTGCATGCAAACTGTGCAACTATGTTGCATCAAGATTGGAACTATATCCGAACAGACCAAATCGAGCCTCCACTTGAGCCTCTTCAACTACGAGTACCATCAGGTGCGTCTAAAATGGTTTCTTAGCCTATGGTGCATTAGGCGTAAACCGTGCACATATCTTCTACCAAAACTAACACTGTCTCTAAACGATCCGAAGCAAGATTCCATATGACACACATCATCAAGGAATTATATCCGGTGCGTCCTAATTGATTTCTAAGCATATCGTATGTTCCATGCAAACCGTGCATCTATCTTGCATCAAGATTAGCACTAATCTACAAATAGACCAAACCAAGCTTTCACTTGAGCCCCTTGACCTATTAGTACCATCGGGTGTGTCCAAAATGGTTTCTTATCCTATGGTGCATTAGGTGCAAACCGGTTACCTATCTTGCACCGAAACTAACACTGTCATTAAATGGACCGAAGTGAGATACCATACGACACATGTCATCTAGTAGTTCCATCTGGTGCGTCCAAATTGATTTATGAGCATATGGTACGTTCCATGCAAATCGTGCACCTATCTTGCATCAAGATTAGCACAATCTCTAAACAGACCAAACCGAGCCTCCACTTGAGCCTCTTCACCTAGGAGTACCAACAGGTGCTTCCAAAATGGTTTCTTAGACTTTGGTGCATTAGGCGTAAACCGTGCACATATCTTGCACCGAAGCTAATACTGTCTCTAAGCACACTAAAGCGAGATTCCAAATGACACATGTCATCAAGGAGTTCTATTGGGTGTGTCTAAATTAATTTCTAAGCATATGGTACGTTCAATGCAGACCGTGCATCTATCTGGCATCAACATTAGCACTATCTCCAAATAGATGAAACCGAGCTTTCACTTGAGCCTTTTACCTAGGAGTACCAATAGGTGCTTCCAAAATGGTTTCTTAGACTTTGGTGCATTAGGCGCAAATCGTGTACATATCTTGCACCGAAACTAATACTCTCTATGGACACCAAAGCGAGATTCCATATGACACACGTGATGAAGGAGTTCTATCGGGTGTGTCCAAATTAATTTCTAAGCATATGGAACGTTCCATGCAGACCGTGCATCTATCTTGCATCAAGATTAACACTATCTCCAAACAGATCAAACCGAGCTTCCACTTGAGCCTCTTCACCGAAGTACCAACAGGTGCATTCAAAATGGTTTCTTAGACTATGGTGCATTAGGCGCAAAGCATGCACATATCTTGCACCGAAACTAACAATATTTCTAAACAGACCAAAGCGAGATTTGATATGACACACGTCGTGAAGGAATTCCATCGGGTGCACCCAAAATTATTTCCAAGCATATGGTATGTTCCATGCAAACCGTGCACCTATCTCGCATCAAGATTAGCACTATCTCCAAACAGACCGAACCGAGCTTCCAGTTGAGCCTCTTCATCTAGAAGGACAAACAGGTGCGTCAAAAATGGTTTCTTAGACTATGGTGCATTAGGCACAAACTATGCACCTATCTTGCACCGAAACTAACATTGTCTCCAAACAGACCGAAGCGAGATTCTATATGACACACGTCATCTAGGAGTTCCATTTGGTGCATCCAAATTGATTTCTTAACATATGGTACGTTCCATGAATACTGTGCAACTATCTTGCATCAAGATTAGCACTATATCCGAACAGACCAGATCGAGCCACCACTTGAGGCTCTTGAACTACGAGTACCATCAGATGCATCTAAAATGGTTTCTTAGCCTATGGTGCATTAGGCGTAAACCGTGCACATATCTTCTACCAAAACTAACACTGTCTCTAAACGAACCGAAGAAAGATTCCATATGACACACATCATCAAGGAGTTATATCAAGTGCGTCCTAATTGATTTCTGACCATATCGTATGTTCCATGCAAACCGTGCATCTATCTTGCATCAAGATTAGCACTATCTCAAAATAGACCAAACTGAGCTTTCACTTGAGCCCCTTGACCTAGGAGTACCATCGGGTGTGTCCAAAATGGTTTCTTATCCTATGGTGCATTTGCTGCAAATCATGCACCTATCTTGCACCGAAACTAACACTGTCTCTAAACGGACCGAAGTGAGATTCCATATGACACATGTCATCTAGGAGTTCCATCTGGTGCATCTAAATTGATTTCTGAGCATATGGTATCCATGCAAATCGTGCACCTATCTTGCATCAAGATTAGCACTATCTCTAAACAGACCGAACCGGGGCCTCCACTTAAGCCTCTTCACCTACGAGTACCAACAGGTGCTTCCAAAATGGTTTCTTAGACTTTGGTGCATTAGGCGCAAACCGTGCACATATCTTGCAGCAAACTAATACTATCTGTAAGCACACCAAAGCGAGATTCCGTATGACACGTCATGAAGGAGTTCTATCGGGTGTGTCCAAATTAATTTCTAAGCATATGGTACATTCCATGCAGACTGTGCATCATTCTTGCATGAAGATTAGCTCTATCTCGAAACAGATCAAACCGAGCTTCCACTTGAGCCTCTTCACCGAAGTAGCAACAGGTGCTTCCAAAATGGTTTCTTAGACTATGGTGCATTAGGCGCAAACCATGCATAAATCTTGCACGGAAACTAACAATGTTTCTAAATAGACCAAAGTGAGATTCCATATGACACACGTCATCAAGGAGTTCCATCGGGTGCATCCAAATTGATTTCCAAGCGTATGGTATGTTCCATGCAAACCGTGCAACTATCTTGCATCAACATTAGCACTATCTCCAAACAGACCAAACCGAGCTTCCACTTGAGCCTCTTCATCTAGGAGTACAAACAGGTGCGTCAAAAATGGTTTCTTAGACTATTGTGCATTAGGCACAAAGTATGCACCTATCTTGCACCGAAACTAACATTATCTCCAAACAGACCGAAGTGAGATTCTATATGACACATGTCATCTAGGAGTTCCATTTGGTGCATCCAAATTGATATCTTAACATATGGTATGTTCCATGCAAACAGTGCAACTATCTTGCATCAAGATTAGCACTATATCTAAACAGACCAAATCGAGCCTCCACTTGAGCCTCTTCAACTATGAGTACCATCGGATGCATCTAAAATGGTTTCTTAGCCTATGGTGCATTAGGCGTAAACCGTGCACATATCTTCTACCAAAACTAACATTGTCTCTAAACGAACCGAAGCAAGATTCCATATGACACACATCATCAAGGAGTTATATCCGGTGCGTCCTAATTGATTTCTGACCATATCGTATGTTCCATGCAAACCGTGCATCTATCTTGCACCAAGATTAGCACTATCTCCAAATAGACCAAACTGAGCTATGACTTGAGCCCCTTGACCTAGGAGTACCATCGGGTGCGTCCAAAATGGTTTCTTATCCTTTGGTGCATTAGCTGCAAACAGTGCACCTATCTTGCACCGAAACTAACACTGCCTCTAAACAGACCGAAGTGAGATTCCATATGACACATGTCATCTAGGAGTTCCATCTGGTGCATCTAAATTGATCTGAGCATATGGTATGTTCCATGCAAATCGTGCACCTATCTTGCATCAAGATTAGCACTATCTCTAAACAGACCGAACCGAGCCTCCACTTGAGCCTCTTCACCTAGGAGTACCAACAGGTGCTTCCAAAATGGTTTCTTAGACTTTGGTGCATTATGCGCAAAACATGCACATATCTTGCACCGTAACTAATACTGTCTCTAAGCACACCAAAGCGAGATTCCATATGACATAGGTCATGAAGGAGTTCTATCGGGTGTGTCTAAATTAATTTCTAAGCATATGGTATGTTCCATGCAGACCGTGCATCTATCTTGCATCAAGATTAGCATTATCTCCAAACAGATCAAACCGAGCTTCCACTTGAGCCTCTTCACCGAAGTACCAATAGGTGCTTCCAAAATGGTTTCTTAGACTATGGTGCATTAGGCGCAAACCATGCACATATCTTGCACCGAAACTAACACTGTTTCTAAACAGACCAAAGTGAGATTTCATATGACACACGTCATCAAGGAATTCCATTGGGTGCATCCAAATTGATTTCCAAGCATATGGTATGTTCCATGCAAACCGTGCACCTATCTTGCATCAAGATTAGCACTATCTCCAAACAGACCAAACCAAGCTTCCACTTGAGCCTCTTCATCTAGGAGTACAAACAAGTGCGTCAAAAATGGTTTCTTAGACTATAGTGCATTAGGCACAAACCATGCACCTATCTTGCACCGAAACTAACATTATCTCCAAACAGACCAAAGCAAGATTCCATATGACACACGTCATCTAGGAGTTCCATTAGGTGCATCCAAATTGATTTCATAACATATGCCACGTTCCATGCAAACTGTGCAACTATCTTGCATCAAGATAGCACTATATCTGAACAGACCAAATCAAGCCTCCACTTGAGGCTCTTCAACTACGAGTACCATCTGATGCGTCTAAAATGGTTTCTTTGCCTATGGTGCATTAGGCGTAAACCGTGCACATATCTTCTACCAAAACTAACACAGTCTCTAAACGAACCGAAGCAAGATTCTATATGACACACATCATCAAGGAGTTATATCAAGTGCGTCCTAATTGATTTCTGACCATATCGTATGTTCCATGCAAACCGTGCATCTATCTTGCATCAAGATTAGCACTATCTCCAAACAGACCAAACCGATCTTTCACTTGAGCCCCTTGACCTAGGAGTACCATCGGGTGTGTCCAAAATGGTTTCTTATCCTATGGTGCATTAGGTGCAAACCGCGTGCATTTATCTTGCACCGAAACTAACACTGTCTCTAAACGGACCGAAGTGAGAGTCCATATGACACATGTCATCTAGGAGTTCCATCTGGTGCATTTAAATTGATTTATGATCATATGGTATGTTCCATGCAAACCATGCACCTACCTTGCATAAAGATTAGTACTATCTCCAAACAGACCGAACCGAGCTTCCACTTGAGCCTCTTCATCTAGGAGTACCAAATAGTGCATCCAAAATGGTTTCTTAGACTATGGTGCATTAGGCGCAAACTATGCACCTATCTTGCACTAAAACTTACAATGTCTAAAAACAGACCAAAGCAAGATTCCATATGACACACGTCATCTAGGAGTTCTATTTGGTGCGTCTAAATTGATTTCTAAGCATATGGTATGATCCTTGCAAATCATGCACCTATCTTGCATCAAGATTAGCACTATCTCCAAACAGATCAAACCGAGCTTCCACTTAAGCCTCTTCACCAAAATACCAACAGGTGCTTCCAAAATGGTTTCTTAGACTATGGTGCATTAGGCGCAAACTATGCACATATCTTGCATCGAAACTAACACTGTTTCTAATCAGACCAAAGCGAGATTCCATATGACACACGTCGTAAAGGAGTTCCATCGAGTGCACCCAAAATTGTTTTCTAATCAGACCAAAGCAAGATTCCAAATTGATTTCTGAGCATATGGTATGTTCCATATAAATCGTACACCTATCTTGCACCAAGATTAGCACTATCTCTAAACAGACCGAACCGAGCATCCACTTGAGCCCCTTCACCTAGGAGTACCAACAAGTGCGTCTAAAATGGTTTCTTAGCCTATGCTGCATTATGTGCAAACCTTGCACCTATCTTCCACTGAAACTAACACTGTCTCCAAACAGACCAAAGCAAGATTTCCTATGACACACGTCATGTAGGAGTTCCATTATGTGCGTCTAGATTGTTTTCCAAGCATTTGGTATGTTCCATGCAAACCATGCACCTTTCTTGCATCAAGATTAGCACTATCTCCAAACAGACTGAACCAAGCATCCACTTGAGCCCTTTCACCTAGGATTACCCACAAGTGTGTCCAAAATGGTTTGTTAGACTATGGTGCATTAGGCGCAAAGCATGCACATATCTTGCACCGAAACTAACAATATTTCTAAACAGACCAAAGCGAGATTTGATATAACACACGTCGTCAAGGAATTCCATCGGGTGCACCCAAAATTATTTCCAAGCATATGGTATGTTCCATGCAAACCGTGCACCTATCTTGCATCAAGATTAGCACTAACTCCAAACAGACCGAACTGAGCTTGCACTTGAGCCTCTTCATCTAGGAGTATAAACAGGTGCGTCAAAAATGGTTTCTTAGACTATGGTGCATTAGGCACAAACTATGCACCTATCTTGCACCGAAACTAACATTGTCTCCAAACAGACCGAAGCAAGATTCCATATGACACAAGTCATCTAGGAGTTCCATCCGAAAAGACCAAATTGATTTCCTAACATATGGTACGTTCCGTGCAATATATGCAACTATCTTGTATCAAGCTTAGCACTATATCTGAAAAGACCAAATCAAGACTCCACTTGAGCCTCTTCAACAACGAGTACCATCGGATGCGTCTAAAATGGTTTCTTAGCCTATGACGCATTTGGCGTAAACCGTGCACATATCTTCTGCAAAAAATAACACTGTCTCTAAACGAACCGAAGCAAGATTCCATATGACACACATCATCAAGGAGTTATATCAGGTGCGTCCTAATTGATTTCTAAGCCAAGTGGAGGCTTGGTTCGGTCTGTTTAGAGATAGTGCTAATCTTGATGCAAGATTGGTGCACCATATGCTCAGAAATCAAATTGGACGCACCAGATGGAACTCCTAGATGACATGTGTCATATGAATCTCACTTCGGTCCGTTAGAGACAGTGTTA